>NC_085011.1:4706495-4868995 GCF_963854185.1 Sardina pilchardus | reverse complement strand
TTGTACATTTCGTTAAATATTTTCCTGGCTTTGGTTTTCAGCTCACCTGAATGGGATGAAATTGATCCATCTGAAAGAGAGGACCTCAATTCACAAATGGAGGATGGGGAGTTTTGGTAAAACATTTTCACTTCTTGATAAAAAAAAAATACGGGCATATGGCCAGCGTAAATTTTCTTTTTTATTTTGAAGCTGTCGTAAACTCTGTTTGACTTCATGCTCTGAACTGCGTCCTGCCAGGATGTCCTTTAACGAGTTCCTGCGGCAGTTCTCGCGGCTGGAGATCTGCAACCTGACGCCGGACGCCCTGAGTGGAGACGACATGAGCCACTGGAACACCATCAAGTTCCACGGCACGTGGAGGAGGGGGAGCACCGCCGGAGGGTGCCGGAACAACCCCAGTGAGTGGAGCGCCGCACTACAGTAATTTACCGACTGTTAGCCGCGGCTTATACATTGATTTTGCAAAATTTCTTCAGCTATGAGGTTAATACAGGGGGGCAGTTAATTTGGTGTTAATATGGTTTTGCTTCTTTTAACTTGCATAAAACACTGTCCTGCGGCTTATACACGAAATTATGCGAAATTACTGTAACGCAACAATAAAACTAGAAAAGCACTCTGAGAGCGCAGACCTCCGTCAAGCCAAGCGCCTCCTGGATCCAGACGGTGATCCAGATCAACTTTCAAAATGTAATTGTTTCTTCCTTGCGTCATTTCAGACCTTCCCTGAAAATTTCATTGAAATCCATCCATAACTTTATTATTTATCTTGCTAACAGACAAACAAACAGACAAACAAACAAACTTAAGCATAACCTCCTTGGCGGAGGTAACAACAATATCTATGGCCTTAGGCATCAATATTCTATACCATTTGATGTACTACCCAGTCAGTCAAAAAAGCGCTGAAAGGGCCATGATCCTACCTGCTCAACAACGTTACATAGTTGCATCAGAAAGCGTTCTGGGCACAAATTAGCACAAAGTCAGTGACTTTGTTTTCCGTATTGTCAGTGTTGCATCAAAATGAGTTTGAAGCTTTTGAATATAAGACCACTCTGTGTTCACCCCCAGACACGTTCTGGATACATCCCCAGTATAAGATCACTCTGTGTTCGCCCCCAGACACGTTCTGGATAAATCCCCCGTATAAGATCACTCTGTGTTCACCCCCAGACACGTTCTGGATAAATCCCCAGTATAAGATCACTCTGTGTTCTAGATACGTTCTGGATAAATCCCCCGTATAAGATCACTTTGTGTTCACCCCCAGACACGTTCTGGATAAACCCCCCGTATAAGATCACTCTGTGTTCACCCCCAGACATGTTCTGGATAAACCCCCAGTATAAGACCACTCTGTGTTCACCCCCAGACACGTTCTGGATAAATCCCCCGTATAAGATCACTCTGTGTTCACCCCCAGACACGTTCTGGATAAACCCCCCGTATAAGACCACTCTGTGTTCACCCCCAGACACGTTCTGGATAAATCCCCAGTATAAGATCACTCTGTGTTCACCCCCAGACACGTTCTGGATAAACCCCCAGTATAAGATCACTTTGTGTTCACCCCCAGACACGTTCTGGATAAACCCCCAGTATAAGATCACTCTGTGTTCACCCCCAGACACGTTCTGGATAAACCCCCAGTATAAGACCACTCTGTGTTCTAGACACGTTCTGGATAAACCCCCAGTATAAGATGACTCTGTGTTCTAGACACGTTCTGGATAAACCCCCAGTATAAGATCACTCTGTGTTCTAGACACGTTCTGGATAAACCCCCAGTATAAGATCACTCTGTGTTCTAGACACGTTCTGGATAAACCCCCAGTACAAGATCACTCTGCTGGAGGAGGATGATGACCCGGAGGATGACGAGGTGGCCTGCAGCTTCCTGGTGGCTCTCATGCAGAAGGATCGCCGGCGATATCGTAAGCAAGGCCAGGACATGCACACCATCGGCTTCGCCATCTATGAGGTGAGACCATCACGGCCTGTTTTAGCGACTTATCATTCTTTTTTTTCTTTTCTTTTTTTTTTACAACTTATCGGTCTTATGGCTTCACTCATCCAGGGGTGGTCCTATTCATATGTGCAGTCTAGCCTCCTGATCACACACACTGTATTATGGTAAAATGACTGCCTTTCTTTTCATATCTAATTGTTAATCCATTTTGTTTTCCTCTCTTTGTACAGGTTCCAGAGGAGGTATGGATTCACACTGTCTGTTAGTGTTCTGGCCAAGTATGTTTATTCATTGTGCTGGACACACAGTTCTGCTAATATGGAGAGCATGGGCTTTATCATTTTATTTGAGAGCGGGACCTTTCTCAAACAGGAATTTGTGCATGTAGATTAAAACTAATTCAACAAACCTAAACAAACAGCATCCCACATTTTATGACTGATGGGTACAACTGTCTGAGCATGCCACATGGCACATGCCAGATACCAAGTGTAAGTCAAACTAGTGACCCCCTCGTAACTACTGTAGTGTTCAGTCACTCCAGGCTCACCTGTCCCCATGTCTACCTCCCTCGTCTCTGTCCCCTCTGTGTGTGTGTGCTCACCTGCCCCCTCTGTGTCTACCTCTCTCGTCTCCGTCCCCTCTGTGTGTGTGCTCAGTTTGCCGGCTGCCAGAACGTGCACCTGAAGAAGGACTTCTTCCTGACGCACTCGTCGTCGGCGCGCTCGGAGACCTTCATCAACCTTCGGGAGGTGAGCACGCGCCTGCGGCTGCCGCCTGGCGAGTACCTCATCGTGCCCTCCACCTTCGAGCCCAGCAAGGAGGCCGACTTTGTGCTGCGGGTGTTCACCGAGAAGCAGTCGGAAACACAGTGAGTTGGCACTGCGGCGCCCTCTACCTGCCCGGGGTTGACTTAGAGCAGCAGCATGAAAGACTGTTTATGTTCAGCTATTGGGCCCTAATTTGATTGATGGACAAAGTGCAAAATCTTAAGTCTAACTAAAGCTAATTTAATAACTATCTATTTGCTAGTTTAACTTCATGGGCAAGACATTGGGTGCCTCTCATTCAGTGTTTATACGTCCTCCCTCGCTCCTCGGGCCTCGATCCTCACTGATCTACATAAAGAAAGATAGAAGAAGGGATAGACTATCCCATTGTTGCCGACCCATCATTCTTTATGTATGTGAGGAGGATGAGTGTGAGGATCCTCGAGGCCCGAGGAGCGAGGGAGGACGTATAAACTCTGAATGAGAGGCACCTATTGAAGCAAGCATTGATGAGTCAGCTCATGAGTGCCACACAATAGCTGCATTTCACACACAACGGAACTTTGCTTGCTGACAGACTTTGCACTTTGCCCGCCAAATAAATTAGGGCCCGTTGTGTGGATATGATATGTGTTTTCACGTTTACTGTAGTCATCTTGGGAAAAGAACACATGATTGTATTGCTGTTCTGTTCACAGGGAGCTGGATGACTTGATTTCTGCCGATCTGGAGGATGAGGTATGCATTCTCATCATGACTTCAACTTCATTAGTATTAGATAAATGATGTAGTCACCTCTCTCATTTTCTGATGACACTTTTTTTGTTTGTCCAAATGTAGGAAATCACAGAAGATGACATTGATGATGGCTTCAAGTCAATGTTTGCTCAACTAGCAGGGGAGGTCAGTAATGCTTTGAATATGCATTGAATGCTTATATTTATTAAAACTAACATATAAGTATGTATTCTCTCCATATGGTTATCTACTAGTCAAATGATTGGTATGATTTTCCTAATTGGCATCCATGCTAATCTTCATGGTTTCAGGATATGGAAATATCTGTTCGTGAGCTACGGACCATTCTTAACAGAGTGGTGTCAAAACGTGAGTCAATCGTCCACACATTAGTCATATTCTTAGATTATACTAGTAAATTGTAAATAGTACTGGTCAAACAATCAAAACGGTTAACAATAACAATTTTAAAAAGGGAACTTCCAAAGAATCTTGTTCCATTAGGCTCCTCTTTTTTGTCTTCTCAGATGGGGACCTTAAGACTGATGGCTTCAGTGTGGACTCCTGCAGGACCATGGTCAACCTAATGGATGTATCCTTTGGTTAAATGCTAATGCACTCAAGGGGTGCCTCTTATTCGTGCTTTATACATCCTCCCTTTCCTTCCTCGGTCCTTGTCCTCACTGATCTAGATAAAGAATGATGGGGCGGCAACAATGGGATAGTCTATCCAGTGCTAGATCAGTGGGAGCATCAAGGATTGAGGAGGGATGTTGAGAGAGGCCCGTGGTGTCTATCTGAGCTGGCCTGAAAATGTTGTTGCCTTTGTAGATTGACCTTTGACCTTGACTTGGTCGTGCAGAAAGATGGCAGTGCCCGCTTAGGACTGGTGGAGTTTCAGATTCTGTGGAATAAAATCAGAAAGTGGCTGGTAAGATTGACGTACTCATTTGAATATACGTACCTGTGTACCCTCCCCATAGTCTATTCTCTTGACCATCTAAAACAATAAGCGAACGTAGGAAGACTTGTGACATGCATGAAGTTATGGCTGTTTTTCTGTAGGGGATCTTCAGGCAGTTTGACCTTGACAAATCAGGGACCATGAGCTCTTATGAGATGCGCCTTGCTGTTGAATCAGCAGGTTTGTTTACCTGTCTACCATTTTGAGACCACACACACCCAGACAGACATTATAATGTGCATAATGTACCTGTCAAGCATTCTAAATAGTTTCCATTTTGCCTCAGGCTTCATGCTGAACAATAAACTGAACCAGATCCTGGTGGCCCGATATGCAGAGAACGAGGTCATCGACTTTGATAACTTCATTTGCTGTCTGGTCAAGCTGGAGGCCATGTTCCGTACGTCCCCTCACATTCCGTTAATCTGCCTGTGATTGAGCCTGGTAGTTTAGAAGCTTATTTTACAGCCCAGTTGTCCCAAATTACCTCTTCATTTTATGGGGGTTTTTTTTCACAGGTTCCTTCCGAGATTTGGACAGAGATGGAACCGGGGAAGCGGAGATGAACTTAACTGAGGTAATTAACGTCTCAACCGATTTCGATTTTTTGCATAATAACAATGTTTGGGCAAATCATGACATATCACATTAAATTCTCTCTCCTCCATCTTTTTGTCTCTGTTGCGTTTAGTGGCTGTTCATGACCATGTGTGGTTGAGCTGGACCAGCTCTTTGTGAGAAGAGGAACAAGCTAAACACAAAATCCAGAGCTGCCTGCAAAGCCTAACAAGTCCCACGTAGTCTAACCTTACGTCCCCTCAGCACACCGCTGCCCAACCTCCCCTTGACCACCAGTTACCATTCGTGCTGCAAACTCTGGTAGTTAACCAGGTAGAAGAGTTGGTTGCCATCGTTCTGTTGGCTGTGTATGTAAATGGTATAGGTGTGTGCTCACGCTCTCAGCCTGAAAAGCAAATGAATATGAGAAAACAGAAACTTAAGATTTACAAAAGAAAGGGAAGGTTCAGCACGTTTGATATTGCAGTGTCTTAAAGTTTGTTTGCATGGTCAAGGTGAACACAGCATACTGTGTTGTTTTATTCTATGCACTGTAAATGCTGTTCTGCTGCATTGTTGATAAGTAGGACATCTCTCTAGGAGGTACAGTATGCATATTAAGTGTTTTATTAAGCCAGGTTAAGAGCCTTAGTTTTTTTGTATTATCTGACACTATTTTTTACCGGACACTGTGCATTAACAAGACGTGCATTTAGACACAACAAGAACAATCAAAAGTTATTATTCACTTTGAGTAATCCAACAGAGATCATTACCGCTGCTAATTATTTCAAGATCTTGTCAGGAATACAAAAGCAACCTTTTCATTGCTTGTTGACCACTAGATGGCAGCAGCTGCTCCTGCAGAGCCGTATAGATCTGTATGTGGCTCTGATCCTGCAGGTACAGTAGGCCTATAAGCACTACTGATCTTTCATGGCTACTGATTCTCTGTCTCCCCAGGGAGAGAACAATTATACATGATAGCTGCATTCTTGCCATGAAAGTTATTACTGACTTTCCATTAAAATAATACTAATATCATAAGGTACAAGCTGAATTGACATCGGTTATTACTGACTTTCCATTAAAATAAGACTAATATCATGAGGTACAAGCTGAATTGACATCGGTTATTACTGACTTTCCATTAAAATAAGACTAATATCATGAGGTACAAGATGAACTGACATAATCATAATTTGTTGTTTTAAAATAAGCCTCAGCCACCACTGCAACTTACCTGAATGTAACCATTAAGACACAATGGCATTAAAGGATCCAACTGACAACTCTTCATGTATTTTTGAAACAAACTCTGTGGCCACTGTTTTTCGTTTGTTTGTTTTGGTGTTGCACTTTTTTTTGTTGAGAAATAAGAAAATCACAAGATACCTTCTCCATTTGAAAAAAAGATTTGAAGTCTTAACTGTCAACTGCTGTGGTGGGGCACAGTGTACTTCACACCAAATTACATGGGAGGGATTTCATTTCTAAATACAGTCAAACTTTTTAAGGATAGTTTGCATCTCCTAACTGCACTTTTATCCTATAATATGTTGATATAATATCTCAAATTGCCAATTAAGTAATTAATTATCTGATAGTGCTGTTTTTCTCAAATGGCTCTCTGCTTAGGTGTGGTTTGCAAGAACATGATCACACATTCACATGCTAGCATGGTGAATTTAGTTTGGAACTGCAAAATGTTTCACATGAGAGTTTTCCCAAGTACACCCTTAGGACAGCATTGTTTTTCATTCCCATGGAAGCAAAGAGTAATTCATATATTAGACATCAAGCATTAGATAACCCTGATGTAAAGCATTTGGACATGATTGATTCGCCATGACTCATCATTGAAGATCCATTTAATCAGACAAACACAAATAATACCCAAATATGCCAACTACACACTCTTAACACAGTCCAGCTCACTACTACACAAACTTCTGTGCAATAGCCAATAACTTAGAATACTCTCCTTCCTTCTCTCGTAAATGTGTAGGGATGGGCACTTTGATTCTTGTTCCTGTAGGGTTTCCATTGTCCTCGATCAAAACTACATTGTTGGAGTCAAATCGTGGACTCATTGTTTTTCCAGGCATCTTATGTCCCACAATGAGGGCCTTCTTCTTCTGTCCTTTGATGGCCAGCAAGATTCTGTCACCAACTTTACCGATTCCATTCTTGGTGTACACGTGGATGACTCTAGGTGGGCGATGGTATGGAGTAGTTCCAAGAGGACTGTTGTCAACCACTCGGACCCGGGTCATTTTCTGAATAGCTGAGACAGCTGCTGACACACTATACACACACACTAGTCAACTCAATTCAACAAAGAATGATACATGCACCTGCAACATAACTATCTTGTCACTCCAGAATGTTTGAACACATTACCACGAGTTGTATATAAGACTGTAACTCAGTTGACATGAATGTATCCAAATTCCAACATTACTAGACAGGGTATTTGACAACATGCATTCATTCTCTGACTGAAAGCTCTCTTCCCAGATAAGAAGATAGCTACATAGCTTACAACACAATGGGACAATGTCACAAATATCACGTCGCATACATTCAACAGCAACATACAAAGACCGAAGGACAGCGTGATCATCATGAATGGAGACATGGATTGTAGCAATATGTGTCCACTTACCTAAAAGCTCTGTGCTGAGCTCCAGGTGCCAAGTCGCAGAGTACCGCTCCAATCGATCTTAATAATGCCATTGCTCCTATGAAATGGTGGGAAAGGAAATAATATACGGAACAACAGTGTAACACCTGGTATTTTAATTGGTAAAATAACTTGTGAGCTAGCTAGCTAGTTAGGCGACGTTAGCTAACCCTGTGTTGGGTTCTTTGGTCTAATTTGATACACCGAAAGGTAAACACGTCATTCTTCATAAACGTTTAAATAATTGTAAATATAAGAGACAAATAGTAGAAAATCAATTTGTTGGTTTCAATCTTTTACAAACACAAGAATAAAACCCACTGTAACATTTCACGTTACCTCTTTTCAGCACTTCATGCTTTGCCAATGTCAAGTTGACGTCATAAGTATGCGACAAGGCATTTTTTCTCATACAGAATGCTCTCAGATGAAGATGTATCAGAGATGCATGCAAGTGAACAGATGCACATATTAAATCACTCAGAATGCCGTGTTCAAACGACTATTAAGTCAATTATAATTGTAATTATAAGTATCAAGAGGGTCACGACAGAAACAACTGAGTTAATTAAGGGAAATAATTAAGTCTCTCCCCCCTGCATTTTCAATTAACACTCGTGCTCTGACGATGAAAGCCTTGAGACAGCCAAATGCTTGAAGGGAATTTTTCAGATATTTTTAATCTACACTGAATTCCTGAAAACAAATCCCTGGATTCCTCCGCCACAGGGGGGCAGATAACTTCCGGAACATTCACTGTATGAGAGCTGACGTTAGTTCATCTGTATGGTCAAAATCCTGCTGCTGCACAACGCAGGCGGTGTTGTTGGATTGACAGCGGGCGATAAGCAGAGAGGTAATGGACAAGTCTCTCATGGATTGATGTTGAGCGGGTTTATTGTGTTTAGCTTTGGAAACACTTTAGACAGATATCATTACTGTGTATACACTGTGGAGAGGATTGAAAAATCATTTGGCTTCAGTTCTCCGCCAGGTAATGTATGTACGTTCAAAGTTACAGCGTTATGTGCGAAGCCAGCCTGTGCGGTTGGTTTTCGGCTGCCTTGGTTCGATTGAAAAGCTGGCAAGATAGTTAGCTGCTTTAGCTAGCGATAACTGACGTTATTCTTTTTCTGATGGGACATCCACAAACAAGTGATTGAATCGAATATTCATCAGTGTTGATATTGTCCGTTTGAAAGTCTATTAGATATAAGCTGGTCTTTGGTTGTATATTTAATGAGAAATATTGGCTATTGCTGCTGCTAACGTTGGAAGCTGACTAGCAGCTCGCTGGATTGTCTCGGGAATCAGAATGTGGACCAGGCAGGCACCAGCAAACTGGCTAATTTAGCCACCTGTCATGGCACAGCAGTTGCTGCTCTGGCCTTACAGTAATATTGCCAAACACGATGATGCAAGATATTTTTTGTTATGTCCTTACTATGGATGCCATTACCCAAAGTGGTTGGTACCGTTGGCGTTCAGTATTGTGTAGGGGAGGGGAAACACCGAATAATACTTGTGAAGTTCTTATGTATCTAACGTTAGCTATGTGCAGCTAACAAATGTTACAGCCATATGTTCACCGGTTTGTGACATTACAAGAATAGGTTCATTTGTAGCATTAACCTTAGTTTTCTGTAATGACACTGTTGCACTTGATCTATTGAAGCTCATTTACATAGATTCCTGGTATGTGGTGGTAGCTAACGTTATTTCTAACTGCCCAACCAGTTTTCATTTGGTGAAGATTAGCTGTAACGTTGGCTAATCGCAGGTGGATAGCGAACAGCAATGCCCTATGCAACTTGCATTTTTAAAATTGGGTATTATTGTGTACTAGGCGGTTTGTACATTGTGTACTTCTATTTAGCTAACGCTAGACGTTAATGTCTAAATTATCTGGCCACAGATGCCCTGCTAATGTTAGATGCGTTAGAAATCCATCTCCTCCCAATTCGAGTTTTAAATGGCAATAACGTTCGTCAATGGCGATGTACTTTTTAGACGAATATTAAAGAACATGTTCTTGATTGAATGTAGTGTTGATTGACCTTTGGTTTGTTTGGTGCGCGATTTTTTTTGTACCGTTAGCCGCTTACATTTCCATCTCTGGGAGTGACCATACGCGTATATGTTAGCATCCTGCATGGTTGGGACCAAGTAGTTGGCATCAGTCTTCTTGGCGGCATGACGTTGGCTACTGATAAGTGCTGAAAGGGGAACTTGCTAACCTAAAAACTTCCTGTGGTTTCGACTAGACGTGCGAAAATCTTTGCCTGATGTTGAAAAATCTCCATTCGATGTTGCGGTCATTTTGAATTCATCAAAGATGATTTTGGAGATGGAATGGTCCTGCTGTTTTGAATTAGCCAATGACTGCAGGCTCACCCGTCTAGTTGGTCGTTAGGCCGCTATATTCTCAACATTTGTGGTTAACCTCAGTTCTGTTAATTTATCCAGTATGTTCTGTTATGTGCCAAAATAGCACTACTAACGTTACTTTACAAGATGATGTAATTTTAGGCAGAGTGTTGAGGCAGAATAATCTGGAGATTAGTGTCAATCCTTTTGTCTCGGTCGAGAGCATCCTGATTATAATCCTGGAGAACTCTCCACTAAATGATTGCGATTGATTTGCGAAACACCTCTGTGTTTGCAGCATGATGGTGTTTTACCTAGAAACCTGACACCTGACACCTAACACTGTTCAGACAGGCATTTGATTGTACCTGGAAGTAATGGGAAGTAATGTTAATTGTGTAGGCATCTGAATATAGGGCTAAGTTAAAAGTAGCATCTAATCATGGATCACTATTCGTTGTTATTATTTTGGAATATCATTGAGTTGGTTTTCAGATCATGAATTGAGGTATTTTTTCCTTGCTCTTTAGGGTGTGGATTTCTCCCATGCTTAATTTAGAGTGGCCCATTCTTGAACACCTTAAAATATTCATGCAGTGCTTTTTATCCACAGACATACAGTGGACAGTGACAGGCAGGCAGACAGCCAGGGTCATCAACATAGCATTACACAGCCTTCATATCCATCTCCACCAAGTTCACACAAGAGCCACTAACAAGAGTTTGATCCACCAGGTTCCCCCCTCTAGCTTCGATTCACCCTCAGTGCCCTCTATGGCTATCACAAGTCCATAGCAGGTCCTCTATTTCTCCTTGGCTATATGTCAGCGAGTTGACACTGTCAACATAGGCAGTAAAAGTGTTGCTTGATCTAAGAATGTATGTTGTCATAATTTGGCGTAACTACTACTACTAACTAACTAACTGACTAACTAACTGTTGCTTAGTTGCATAGTGAGTGCACCTGATGAACTTCCACAGTATGTTTACAGATTGGTAACCCTCTGTCCTGGCCACCACGGTGACTAAGCACATTTTGATGTGTGGTGCGTGGGAACTGGGTCTCCGTATGAGATGGCGACTTGAGTCCACCTCGGGTTTCAGATTGATGTCCGGCAGCAACATTTAGCAACTCCTCACGTCATGACTCACTTTTACCGATCATCTTAATCTCTTCTCTCTCTGTGTGTGTGTGTGTGTGTGTGTGTGTGTGTGTGTGTGTGTGTGTGTGTGTGTGTGTGTGTGTGTGTGTGTGTGTGTGTGTGTGTGTGTGTGTGTGTGTGTGTGTGTGTGTGTGTGTGTGTGTGTGTGTGTGTGTGTGTGTGTGTGTGTGTGTGTGTGTGTGTGTGTGTGTGTGTGTGTGTGTGTGTGTGTGTGTGTGGCCCTGTACTCTGCGGCCTGTGCTGCCTCAGTTGCTAGGTAACTCATAAGGGCTCACTGCTGCTTCTCTTTCCATCACTTGGCTCAGCTGCTATTTCAGGTTCTCCCGCAGCACTTTGCTTGGACTGATTGACCTTATTGATTTTATTTGTTTTTCTTTTAGCCCGATAGATTATATTCAGTTTTGCACTCCTCCTCTGTCTGTCCCGGTTTTATTCTGCTTTACATATTTATTCCACTCTTATTTTTGAAGCTGGATGGTTTTGGCCTTGTGGCTAAACTCTGGTGCCTTGGATGGTGACTGGACCTCTCTTCGACTGATGCTAAGGACAACCCTCTTGAATCACAGATGTGTGTCAGAGGAGTTCTCAGCTCCGTGAAGGAGATGTAATGATGTAATGTAATGTGGTTAATGGTTAATGAGACCCCTTGTCCCTGAAGGCAATGACTTGCGTTCTCTTCGCTTTGAAGATTATCAGAGCAATGCTCCTTCCCTTATCTTCTCAAGTATTTATTTATCTCCATGTGGACAACTCTGGAGTTGATCGATGACTAGATATTCTAGATGTTGATATTGGATTTTGAGTGTTGTCAGATTGCAGTGGGCAAAACACGTGACACTTTATGGAAGGCTCTTGTGTAAGTTTCTCTGGACGACCTGATGTATTGTTTAGTTTAGTTTTTTCAATTTCAACCTTATTGTAGGTTCATAAAGACAACATACAATCAACTGTCTTCATAAACACTGAATTGTTTGTGCTGTTACAGTAAAAACATATCTTATATGCAACATAGGGTAAACTATCTCAACTAGGTGACATCTACAATCCGTTGTCCTTCAAGACATTCCGTTGTTACCTTCAGTTCCACCATCAGAACTCTCTGTTCTGTACAGTTCACAGAGAAAGATGACTGCGCGGCCACTCACACGCCGAATGAATGTGTCAGAGCAATCAGCATAGATAATAAAAAAAAAACAAGCATTATCAGAATCACTCTGTGTGTGTTGCCCATGCTGATAGCCAGATCAGGTGACTTGGTAATTGCATTGGGTGTTTACATAATCCTATTTGGACCATAATGCAGGGGAGGTAGCCTAGCCACATGTGCAAGAGCGCTTGGAGCTAGTGACTCACAGGCCTCTGAACCCAGCAGTGTTGAGGACGAGCCGCTTGTTCAAATGAAGTGAGCTGTACTCTTTGCTTGGCCTTGTGCCGTTCCTTTGTTAGTTTCTTGGCAGTTTTGAGCTTAGAATAGCAATAATATTAATATTATCATTATTATTATTATTAATAATAATAATAATAATAATAATAGTAGTAGTAGTAGTAGTAGTAGTAGTAGTAGTAGTAGTAGTAGTAGTAGTAGTAGTAATGTAATAATAGTACTACCTGTACTATTGGAACGTTGATCATGTATTAGTTTCAGTTTGGTGGAAATAAACAGGGTTGTGAAAACATCGCAAAGTACTGTAGCATGGATCACAACACGGTATGATAGGCCTACAATATGAGATGAAGTGAAGTGAGATGAAGTGAATTATCAGTTAGTCCCACGTATTATGTCAAGCATCAGTGAAAATGATCCAAAAATCCTACCAATAAATCTGTGTTTATTAAATTATCTATATATACTGTACGTGTATACAACCCCTTAGTTTTATTTGTAGTTGCAGTAGTAGTAGTAGTAGTAGTATGCCAATGGATTCTCAGAGTGGCTGCATGGCTTGAAAGCTTGAAAGCCATCATGTTAGCACAGAGCAGTCAAGCTCATAAACAATGGCTCTTGCGTAATACCCAGGACAACATAGCAGGGTAACTGAGCCTGTTGGAACCCATGGAGACGGGATGTGAGTTTTATCCTAAAGGGAAGCTCTTCAGGGGGCGTTCGTTTCGCTTCGCACTGTGACGGCGTGTCTCAGCCTGTGTTCTTTTCTTTCTCTCGTAATTGGAAGTCACATATCAAGGCATATTTACGTTGACATTTCAGATTGTCTCACAACAATAATTTCACAGATTTGCCGTATCTTAATGATGAGCTTCATTTTTCCTAGATTTCAAAGATCTATTTTGAAAACTTTTGTGAAGGGTGTATATATTGTTTTAGAACACACCCAACAGTTTGGTCAGTCATTCCCCCCCCCCCCCCCCCCCCCCTCAATTCAGGCTATTTTACACTTGTGTGTCAGCTGTTCCCAATCGCTGCTGTGCTGTCTTGTCTGTCCGCTAACCTAGCCACCAGCTGTCTGCTAACCTAGCCACCTGTTCCCAGGTCAGTTTCACTACCATGGCTGATTATTCAAATGAACTTCGTGAAGTTATATATAGGGATGCACCGATCCGACTTTTTCAGTCCCGATACCGATACCGATGCCTGGGCTCTGCGTATCGGTCGATATCCGATACCGATCCGATACCATTGTTAATTAATAAACTGTATACTTCACCATGTAGAAAAGACTAAAGGCATCAGGCTTGACTTCATTCTTCATTCTTTCCCTAACTAAACATTACTTTCCTTAAAAAATCTAACAAAATAACACTTAGATATAAAGGTAGCCTAATGTATTATTATTATTATTATTATCATTATTATTATCATTATCATCATTATTGATTATATTACTAGTATTAAAAATAAACAGTTGTACACCAGCAGCAACTTGGAACAGCATTCAAATTCAAGTTCACAGTTATTACTAAATAATAAATCTAACAAAAATCAATTTTGCAGATAAAAATCCATTATTAGTGACATACATTGAAACACCCCTGCCAAAATGGTGTCACCCGCGAAACCCCTCTATTTACTCATAGTGGTACGGTCCCGCAGTTTCCCCACGATAAACTAATTAGTTCACACGGAGTTTGAATGGTGGTAAACGGTAGAAGTTGTACGTTTTATCTAATAAATTATACGTTTTTAACAGCCAATTTGAACATTTGCATGTCTTTATACCAAGAACAGTTTATACAGATGAGATGAAAATGACAATGTGTTTAGTTTGAGTAGCCTATTTTGACTGTTACACATTAAACGTGTTGCCTAAATGCAACAAAACGCATGAAGATCGTAATTAATCTATGACAAATGGTGGTTAGTATAGATATTCTTTTGATCCTATGACATAAATTTGGTATAGCCTATTTATCCCATCCATGAATTTAGACACTTAGAGCACACAGTGAGGTGGCACACTCTAACCTGCAGCAGTGAGCTGCTGCTACAACGGCGCTAATGGCTGGTTGCGCGTCATGGCTCAGCCTTTTTTTGAGACTATATTAAATTCGGATCGGCCCATGGATCGGCTCATTTTTTCCGATCCACGATCCAGCTATTTTGTTCATATCGGGGCCGATATCCGATCCAAATATCGGATCGGTGCATCCCTAGTTATATAGCGCCGTTAACAATATACACATAAAGCACTCAAAAGCACCTCAGAGCACTTTAGTCCTAAACCTTGTTTTATTAGAGGAAGCACAGGGTAACCGTGGCGATTGGGAAACCCCTTTGAGCCAAACCCAGCTCAGCATCAACTCCTCGTCTGCTGGAGGCTGGCCGGAGTGTGGGACAGAAACACAGAAGGCCAGATTGAAGCCTGCGTGCGTGCGTACGTGCGTGCTTGCGTGCGTGTGTGCGAGAGAAACTTGAATTCCTTGCTGTGCTGTTCAGTCACCATCACTAAGCTTTAGGCTGCAGGCCTTCAGGGCCGAAGACACCCTAAAACAAAGCTAAAGTAAAGCAGGGACACGTGAGCCGGTCCACCTCCACCACTGCCCCCATCCAGCTCTGTTTGTGTTTGTGTGCAGCGAGAGCCCGCCATGGCAACAGCGCTGGAAGGTGAGGTGGCACCGGGCTCTTTTCATCTGCACTGTTGGTGTCTGAGTGCACACTGTTGTGCAACCATGACAGCAATGCACCGACTCTGGACACGCACACGCACACGCACACGCACACGCACACGCACACGCATTTGGGCAGAGCCTGTGAATGTGATTAGCCTAACTCCAGTGATTTGATCTCCCCTGGACATTAGGTTTTGCCCTCTCTTAATGTCCTGTAGTAATAGTTTCCAAGACATGGTTCACTTATGCACAATCTAAATGGGTAATTTAGTCTTGATTCAATCTTTTACAACGTCAGAATGCTTAAGAGCTCTGTCTGTGTCTACTGTTAGTGAAGGCCCCTGTGCATAGTCCTGCCTGTTCACATAGAACTTTTTTTCTGAAAAGAGAAGTGGCGTAGACTGCTTTTTTGCCATCTGCCATCGTCTTTGCTCCAAGTAGCATCCCGAAGGATGTTTTTCGGTTATCTGCTTGTGACTGGTCAGTTGTGGAAAAACAGCTTGATGTAGGGCGTTTTACTGCGAGAAGGACGTTTTTGAAAACGCCATTAGCCTGGAAATATTCAGACTCTTTTACGAAGTGACTCTTTCACAAAGTGAGTGGAGTCTGCCAACTCTCGAGTAGGAAACGTTTGCAACACTTACACTTGCATAAACCTTACACAATGACAGTGAACAGCCTCAGCAGTCAGGAAACAATGTATGTGGGACTACCTTTGCTGTCAATACATTTCTGCTTTTTTTTTTACTTTTGCAAGTGTTGCTACTGGGATGGGGCCGGGCTACTACTCCATAGAATTATAATGTAAAACGGACGCCGGCAGCTACAAAACATACCCCTAGTCCGAACGTAGCCTAGGGCTGTTTCAATGTGCAAACCACAACCAAAACTGTGAAACAAACAACCATCCACTATCTTGTGTTGCGGTTCAAGAAGATAGAACAGCAATACACTCTTTAGCCCCAGACATCCACATACAGATAGTCCTTTGAGCTCTCAGCTCAACACCACCAGACCCCCCAAAAAAGAAAACCAAGGTTGAAACTGAACTGTGGCAAAAAAAAAAAAAAAAGATCTAAACCAAACCATGGATTTGATGTGTCATTATACCTCTAGTCCTCCTTATTTTGAATAATCAGGGTCACCATCTTTCTCAAGAACAGATTCACGTGCAGCATAAAAAGACTGAAACCGGGAATTAGGAGTTTGTTGAAAAGTTGCTGAACAGTCTGAAAAACAAGCATCCTTCACCAGCGGTCCCGGACGTCGTCTAGTGCCCCATCCTTGGCACGCCAGTGTGCCAGGCCAGCGTGCGGAATGGGTGGCATCTGGGCCGTGTGCAGGCCGAAGCAGGGCCGGCTGAACCGCCTGAACTCTGTTTGTTTATTGTTCTGTGTCCCTGGCGAGTGATGTCAGTGCAAGGAGGGGAGAAAGGAGGCCTAGTGCTCTGAGGCCACTCTGCTCTGCTCTGCTCTGCTCCGCACAGCCCACCACACTGACTCTACTACGCTGCTCTCAGCACACTCTGAAGATTGTGGCTGCAGGCGTCGTGGCAGGCCGCTGCTGCTGGATTGCCCAGTTTATTCATGTTTTTGTTCATATCACGCCTTTCAGGTGATCAGAACAGGGGTTAAAGTTCCTAGGCACCGTGCCTGAATTGAAGTGTGCACCGGGACATTTAGTTGACATGGATAATTGTATCGGCTTCGAAAGTTTTAGATACTGTAACTTCATGCACCAAAATTGTCTTTGCCTTAAGCCCAGACTGACGGTATACGGTAATCCTTCCAAAGATGTCTCCTCATATTTTTTGTCTCATAATTTTTGTGGCCTTCGTCAGGCGTTTGGAGAGGGGATATTGCCTGTAGTAGTTTCCGTGTTCTTGGTGTGTGTGAGCACACTGCCAGGCAGATGTGTGTGTGAGTTTGTGACTGAGGGCTGAGTGCAGTGCACACACCCACACTCCAGCACCCATTGTCCGAATAAGAGCGCTGTTTGTCTTCGCATTGATAAAGTTCTTTCTAGTGGCCGAGGCTGCCCAGTGCGGTTCCCCCCGTGCCTCTATATCTCTGCCTGTAGTCATATCTCATTTGCTCTCCCTCTGCCATTCTTTCTTTCTCTCCTTGTCAGTCTTCCTCTCATTGTTTCTCATGCCTTCCTTCTCTCTCTCTCTCTCCCTCTCCCCCTCTCTGTCTCAGTCTTCACCATTTTTTATGCCTGCCATTTTTCCTCTCTCTCTCTCTGCCGATCATGCTTTCTCTCACCCTTCACCTCCTTCTGCCCCCTCTCTCACCCTTCACCCTTTTTATGTCATTTTCTTTCTCTCTCTCTCTCTCTCTCTCCCTTCCTCTCCCTTCCTTTCCCTATCATGCTTGTACCCTTCACCTATCTCTGTCTCTCTTTTTCTCTCTATCCCTCCCACCCTCTCTCTCTCTCTCTCTCTCTCTCTCTCTCTCTCTCTCTCTCTCTATCCCTCCCACCCTCTCTCTCTCTCTCTCTCTCTCTCTCTCTCTCTCTCTCTCTCTCTCTCTCTCTCTCTCTCTGTATCTGCCCTGACACGTAGTGTGTCTGCGTGAGTGGCTCCTCCCTGGTGTTTGCCCTCATGGCTTAGGCTGTGCTCTGCTAACCAGTCTTTCCAGTCTGGATCCTGGAGAGGCCAGCTGACACGCAGCCAAGACATGCTCTGTGTGTGTCTGTGTGTGTCTGTGTGTGTCTGTGTGTGTCTGTGTGTGTGTGTGTCTGTAGACCGCAGTGCTGCGTGCTCAAACAGAACCGCATCTCTCTCTCTCTCTCTCTCTCTCTCACCTCAGGTAACATCACACGTTGACACACACTCATTTACATCCGTGGCATTCTCATAGTCACCATGACGCTAATTGTCATGTACTTCCATCTGCACGGTCTTGTTAGGTGTACATGTTGTGGCAGCTGAGTCCCAACAGGTTATACAGCGTGGTGACACTAAGTAAGGTGACGCTGTACTGAGCTGCCTGCTCTATTATTGACAGTGTGGCAGGCGACTGGGTTGAGAGGCTGATCGAGGTCTATTCCAAATCGAGACAAGCATGACTTATGGGGCACACGACGGTCATTTTCTGTGTATTGGCTGCATTGTGTGTATAAGCCGCATATTAACTGCCCCTGTGTGTTAGCCTCATAGCTGAAGACATTTTGCAAAATCAATGTCTAAGCTAATACAATAAGCTTGTAATGCGGCTAATAGTTGGGAAATTGTGGTAGTGGTGACAACAGAGAGACTGGCTATTATGGGCTCTTGCGTTTGGATTAGAAGTTGGACCAGAGATCAGATTTTTTATTTGTTTCATAGTCTGGCCTTCGTACTGTCCTATCACCCATTTTACTGGACAGTTGAGTAGTGTGCACCTGCGTACCTTCCGCTGACAGAGTGACAGAATGTCAGAATCAACATGCTAGTGTAAACTGCGTTGTTGTATCTTGAAATCTCAATGATGTGCAGCATATTTAAGTAGTTCAATTCTTCTCAAATTCAAATAAATTCTTCTCGTATTCAAATAAATTCTTGTCATATTTTCCACGGGAGACAATGGCAGTCAGTCGTACACGATCAACAATCACTTTCCTGTGTCATCCGCCTGCCCTTTGTCATCCTTCCTGTTCCTCGAATGTGACCTCAGCAGTACCTCAGACTGTTTAGATGAGCTTACACTTGTCACAACAGGCTTTAGTGATGGAGCGCTTCATAAATACCCAATCATCTAGGCTAATCTCCTAGCATAAAACGAAGCTAACGTACGGTATGGTCCTCTTGCAAACCCATTAGCAGGCCCTAGGAAGAGCCACTTTCTCTCTGTCTAACCTTTATTTTCCAGACCCTTTGTAAATACATTGATCTAGATGCCGCCAATTGCTTTGTATGTTTGTACTGTGCAGTGCACTTGTGTGCTTGGTTATTTGTCTTGCCTGTCTGGGCATTAAAGGGGGGGGGGGGGGGGGGGAGGCTTTCCTTTACTGGTATGCCTCAGCATTTTGCATGATTCTACTATTTCTGCACAGGAGAGCAAAAATGAAAAGGAAAATAGAAGTGGAAAACATAAATAATTCAAATGACAACAACTCTTTGTAGTGTGCAGGCTAGTAGCCTGCTCTCTGCACTGCGATGCTGGGCTGAGTTGTATGGATCAATTGGCTGCTCTGACTGAGAGGCCTGCTGGAGACTAAATGAGTTATTGGCTGTCACATGACCCAGCACAGACGCTGCCTTTCAGATGTGTGTTGGCCGCTCGGGAGCGAGGCTACAGCGGAACAGCGTCTCGGAGAGCCGCAGAGCCGGCGACTGCCCCCTCTCCACTCTCCACTCTCCACTCTCCACGGCGGAGGGAGGCCGTGCGGCCGCGGTGTAGACGGCCATGTGGCTCTCTGTTATGCGGTTAGCCCCTAACTCGATTAGCTCTGCAATGTCCGTGGGATGCTAGCTATTTGGTGTCCCATCAACAAGCCCATTGTGAAGGGAACAAGAGCATCAGAGTGAGTGTCCCGGGAGTGTGTGTGTGTGTTTGTGTGTGTGTGTGTGTGTGTATGTGTGTGTCTGTGGATTACTACTGCATGTGTCAGATTCCATCACACACTCTTTTTGAGATCGCTTCCGGGTTGCTTTCTACTTTTTGTCTCTTTCTGACCTTCTGATGCCCTTTCCCTTTATTTGTATTTAGTATGTGAATAGATAGATAGCATTTAGATGCTCGATTATTGCCATTGGTGGTAATTGTTACAGAAAGTGGTAGTTAAGTGCAGTAAGGGAGAAAAGAAGGTAGAACGGAAAAAAAAGTGGGCAAAAAACATAATTTTGAGGGATGAAAAAATGGTGATTCTTACCCAGAGTGGTCATGTGGACTGCATCTCCATGAGTTCTGCAGCTCTGTGAGAATCTCAGTCATAAAGGCCTCTGATAATGATGAATTAACCAAGGCACTCTTCCAAAAAAGTTTAAAAAGCTTTAATTCATAGGCTTAATCGTCACTGATCATTAAAAATGCCCATAAAGGCCTCGTTTAGCTCGCGCTGCTCTTGGTAAACATTTGTTTAGTTTTGGTGTTTTTATGGAATGTCTTGTGTGCCGGTGCGTCTGATCTGTGTTGCCTGCTGTTATGGTAATGGGTTTTAACCTTTGTCCAAGGCGACATACAAATCACAACAATACAATAGGCTAGTTAAATTGGGACAGTAAACAAATTAGGAAGTTGGCAAGACTACATTAAGGAGAATAGCAATAATAATAAGCACAAATGTAAATTCAATTAATAGCTTAATGAAAATAAACAGACATTGTGTGTCAGACATTTGAAGGGCATGTCATGCTTAATTCTGTGGAGTCTGAGGTGTCTGTGTGAAGAATTTATTTTCTTTTTCAAGACCTTGTTACTATAACGATGATGTTATTTTGAAGCCTTTGATAACAAGAGCTTTTGATAGGCGATAGTAAGGACCTCTTATGCTAATCTTGTCCGTTGCGTGCTTATACAAACAGACCAATAAAGCATGTGAATCCAATCAACTTGCCTAGGCTGGCATAGGTTAGAATGCCCTCAAAACAAAATTATGTTGTTGGAGAGAGATTTATGATATTCTTGTCCATTGCATGCTAATGCAAACAGACCTATAAAACACCTCTGAGACTAATCAAGATATCTAGATTGACATATAATGTCCTCAGAACATAATTAAGTTGTTGGAGAGAGTTTCTCTTTTTGGAGGTCAAATGAGTTGTTTTTAATTGCTGCAGTGTAAATCATATTGGCTCACGCTAATGTGGCCTGGCTAGCACCAGTCTGGGGAGTCTGCTCTGTGTGTTCTACTGCACAAGAGGCGGGATCAACGGGCACAGCCCTTCAACCAGTCAGACCAACGATCCGGGTGTGCCAGGCCAGCCAGATGGAAAAAACAGTTTGTGATTGGTCCCCACAGATTTGTAACGGAAGCCGGATAGAAAAATGTGGAGGTTTCCAGCCTGAGTTGCAAGGCGAAATCAAATTGCTGGCAGATCAGGCTGAGTTTACCCACACTATTGCTAATGGTTTCCATGAAAACCTTCTGGGCCAGCTGGTGCCAAGTAGAGGCTTGTAGTAGCCAGTAGTAGGTCAAACTGAACTTGGTGTTGATGTGGTACCGCAACGGTACATAGAAAGAGAAAGGTCATGCCACCCATCATCACCTGTGTTCCTTAAGTATGTTGGCTAGACTTTAATGATTCACATCGTCCCCTTAGAATTATGAGGTTCAATCTGACATTTGTTTGTTAAAATTGAGTTATTGACATCTTGGTGTTCTGTGGCAATTTAAGAAGGTGAGGTGAGGAGGTGTTTCTTGTAGTTTGGACATTTTATCTGAAGATGTTTGTTCCGCTTATCAGTATAACTCTGTGTGGAATTCTTTCAAAGACTTTGAATCTCAGTATCTCAGAACTACTCAGAACATACATACTAAACTGCTCAGAACCGTGTCATTCTGAAGGGACAACATGTACAGTAACTGCACTGCTTGGTGCTCATATACAACAAAAGCACCTCCTGTCTTTACCCCTGTTGTGTTAAAGTGTGAGCTAAACTTGGGCCGTATGAGAGTGTGCTGAACTTCTAATGGTTAAGTGTGCTGCTAAACTCTGTGTTGTGTTACCGTGCCAAACTCACAAAAAGTCAGGCATATTTGGCTTTCGGGTGAAATTCCAGGATGAACCTAAAATCCACTATAATCTTAACATAACTTAATGTGACCTTCTCTGAACTGTTGAATGTCCAACAGTTCAATATTTCAGTACTTTCTGTGCTGAAACATTACATTTCACTTGAAACCAGATCAGTAGTGTATGTTAAAAGTGTGCCAAGCCCAGGCTACCTGTAAAATGTGCTAAAGGTTAAGTGTGCTAAATGTCAAATGGTGTGCTAAACTCATGCTCTGCTAAAATATGCTAATAGTGTGTTATGCTACTGTATGTGTGCTAAACTCAAGCTATGCTAAAACATGCTAATAGTGTGCTATGCTATGTGTGCTAAACTCATGCTATGCTAAAACGTGCTAATAGTGTGGTGTGCTATGCTACGCTATGTGTGCTAAACTCATGCTATGCTAAAACATGCTAATAGTGTGCTATGCTACAGTATGTGTGCTAACCCTGTGCTCTCCCTCTCGTGCCCCCCCTGTGCAGGATGTGGCAGTGATAATGCTGCTGCCTGTGCTGGCTGTGCTGATGGGGCTGTGGGCTGGAGGCCTGGCCGAGGCCCTGCCCAGGCCGGAGGAGGTGGACCCCAGCTCTACTGACAACAAGACCTGGTGCTTCTCCGCCCGCATCCGCAGCACTGTGCTGCAGGGGCTCCCCTTCGGGGGGGTGCCCACGGTCCTCGCCCTCGACTTCATGTGCTTCCTGGTGCGTACCACTCAACACACTCACACACTCACGCACTCACGCACTCACACACTCACACACTCACACACTCACACACACACTCACACTCACTCACACACTCTCACACACACTCACACTCACACTCACACTCACTCTCACATTCACTCACTCACTCTCTCTCTTTCGCTTGCTCTCTCTCTTGCGTACTTTCCCCCTCTGTCTTTGGCTCTCTCCCTCTCTCTCTCTCTCTCTCTCTCTCTCTCTCTCTCTCTCTCCCTCCCACTTTCTCCCTCCCCCTCTCTATATCAATTATATGGATCAGCTGATGGATTGGAAAACAAATGCTGGAAAACTAATTAGGAGCATGATTTGTCTTTTGCGGTTTGAAAATGTATGGTCCAGTGTGGTGGATGTTATTGCATTGGATAGTAATGCATTACTGGACTTGAAGCACTAGTTAAGCTGAAGATACTCTTTTGCATATGCACTACAAAAAGTGATATCTTAAGTGCTATAATCTTATATTTTCTTGTTTTTATTGTCTTGAATCTTAAATCTCATCTTAAATGAAGGTACGTTTTCTTAATCCATCTTCAGATAAATTTGCTTGTTTTTTATATCTGAATTTAAGAGTAAATGTAAAGAGAATTTACTTATTTTAAGTCAAATAATCTTACAAGACAGCTCAAAGTGAGTATCTTTATACTAAAAACAATACAAACTAGATTTCTTTTTATCTTGATATACACTAAGATTAGGGATGCAACGGTTTTCAATAATTTATTGAACCGTTCGGTTTGGCCTGTTCGGTTCAATAGACTCACCTAAACCGCAATATTTCGGTATACGCGACATTAAACTTTTTATTTAATACAAGGTTATTGCACGCGCGTAGCCTGGGAGCGATAGTAAGGAGTGCTTAGGACCCGGGGGATGAGTTTTCTCTGACTGTTCAGCTTGCCTCTCGTCAACCTTGCAACAACCAATCAGAATTTTACTGAATTTCCCAAGACCCAATAGGCACGTTGAAATGCAAATGAAGGAGTCATGTGAGAAGAAACAAACTTTACCGGCGGCTGCACGATCATGGCGACATTCGAAGTAGCCTACGAACAAGTCAAAAAGACCGTCAGTAAACAAAGCACAGTGTGCAAGCACTGCTTCACAACGATCACCTAATAAAGGTAACACATCCAACATGTCGGCCCATTTGCGCCACCATCACCCGGCTGTAACCTTAGTGGAGCAGCACGGAGAGCTAGTTTGCCACCGAAAACCCAACCATCCATTGCTGCAGCCTTTCGGCAACAATATTCCTATAATTCCCAAAAACACAAAGACATAACGAATGCGATTGGCGTGTTCATAGGAAAAGACATGATGCCCTGCCGGGTATGGGATTTCGCTACATGATAAATGTTCTCGATCATCGCTTCAATATCCCCTCCTGCACGCATTTCAGCAGTAAGATTCCTGAACTGTACGAAGTGTGTAAGAGATAAGTTGAAAGTGACTTTTAAAGTTTACATTTTATGCAACCTACTTAATATTACAAAAGGGCTGTATGTTCTGTAAGACAACAGGTAAGGGATAATCAACGACGCACCGTGCGTTTATAGGAAAATAATGCACGTTCGAAGTGGTAATAAGGACCCGACGCCGCAGGCGGACACTTCGATAAGTGCATTATTTTCCTAGAAACGCACAGGGCGCGGAGTTGATATCCGCTTATATACCACTGCTACTATCATTTTCATTTATATTGCCTCTGTCTTAGATGCAACATTGCTGTTTTTACCGTTACATTCACATTGGCGAATTAATATTCAAGTGTAATAAGCCCAAAAGAAGGGAACTACATCATAGCCGTGCGGTATATAGAAAAATAATGCACGTTTCAAATAGCGCACCACAATAGGAAATTTGACCAAGCAGTGGTATAATAAATAAATAATTACACATTACTTTATGCTGCACTTCACTATGGATAATATTGCCTGTTTATGACAGAAGGCAATGATGGTGTTCTTTTCTTATAATACATTTTTGTGATTCTGCTTCATCTGTGTCTGGCTATGCATTTAATATTTACTCTGCAAGTGTAAGTAGAAGCACATTGTTGATTTGAAATAGAAAAGGCAAATATAACCTCCTGTATGCTAGAGCCAAGATAATATTGATATATTGAAACCGAACCGTTACCGTGGCCCAAAAACCGTGATACAAACCGAACCGTGGCAAAACTGTACCGTTGCATCCCTAACTAAGATTATAACACTTGGTAAGATATCGCTTTGTGGTATTGGTACTAGTAGTAGTAGTGGTAGTGTGTACATACTGTACTGTATGCTTGTTTTAAATGGACGTGTGTTTTCCCCTCTCCATAGGTTCTACTCTTTGTATTCTCCATCTTGCGGAAGCTGGCATGGGACTACGGTCGGCTGGCCCTGGTCACAGATGCAGACAGGTAAGCTAGGCTGCAGCATGTCCTTCAGAACGCTCGCCCAATGACACATCACTTCCCCTCCCAGGTGCAGCCCTCCACATGAATCATGGCGTTTATTGGAGAAGTGTGGGCTTTGGCATCTGCCTCTGTACACTATGACTTGCCTTTTTGTAGATTGTATGCCCCCCGACCCCCCCCCCCCTCTCCCCTTCCAAATAAAGGCTACGAGGCGAGGCAAGTCACTCATCAGAAACTGATGCTCAGGAGTCATCTCATCTCAATGGAATGTCAGATCTCATCCATCTTGTGTGTTGATTGAGGCTGCTGGTAACGCCTTTACACTTCTCCGAGGTCCTCGTGGGCGTCTGTACGTGCTTAACGTCCTCATCGGTGACAACACCACAGAGTCTCTCAAAGACCAGAACTATTACACCACAGACTCTTTCTTCTATTGTAGACAGTGGGGTGATGGGGTGGTTGGGTGGTTGGGTGGTGGGTGGTGGGTGGAGGGGGCGATTGCCCCCACGTTGATTTCCAGCCCTTCTCCGAGCCCCCAGAACCCCAAACAAGGTGTAGCCTTTCGAGCATTTAGGATAAATACTGTGTGTGTGTGTGTGTGTGTGGTGTAGCCTTTCCAGCGCCGCAGCAGGAGAGAGTGGCCGCCGCAAACCGGAGCGCTCCGGAGTTTGTTTGCTCAGGGTGAGAGCCGCGCTCGCGCTCAACCTCGCTCTGGCTCACCCCACCCCACATTTGTGCAGCTGGGAGCCCCACCACAGAGGCCTGCCGGCAGGCACACACACCGGCCCAGCTGAGGCACCCAGAAGAAGCCCATTAAACTCACTGATACTATGAACTCCTGAAGGCACTCTCGTCCACTTAATGAGTCAGACGCAGAGCTCTGTTGGCTCCTCTTCCGTTTAAACGGGACTCTTTCCAGCTCAAGCCCTTTTAGGAGGAGGCTTCTGGTCATGTGACTGCGGGCAGCATGGTGGCACATACTGGCAGCTGGATGGTCATGCTTTTGCATTTCCCACTTCATGACTCATTAAAACCATCTAGTATGGATCGGTCTTAGTCACACCGCAACACAACACACACACACACACACACACACAGACTCATACTCTCAGACAGACCACAACTTCTTCTTCTTGTTGCACACACAGCACCATGATGGGTTATGAGATTTAGCTGAAGATAGTAGTATGATGCATGTATATGTGTTGTATTTGTGTTCATCTCTTTTTTCCATCCCCCCACAAGATTGATTCTTCAGCTCCGTACAGTACTAATGTAACCCATATTTGATTGATCTTCAGCTCCGTACAGTACTAATGTAACCCATATTTGACTCCTCGCGCGCTGCACCCAGTAAAGCATTGATGTCCTGTCACACTTGATGTCCTGTTTGGACCCTGTGCTCAGACCCCAGTGCTGCCGCAGCTCAGTGAAGATGAAGATGAAGATGAAGATGAAGGGGCTCTGTGTGTGTGTACGCTGTGGCACTGTGTGGACATGCCTTGAATTTCCCCTTGGGGATCAATAAAGTATCTATCTATCTATCTATCTATCTATCATGCTGTCCCACATGCTTGAAGGCTTTTGTCAAGATGTTGTGAGCACTACCCCTCGCAGTTTGGGCTCGCAACAGGCAGGGAGGGGTCTCCTGGAATCTATTTCTGTGCAGACACCGGGGGTTGGAAAGCCCTTAAGCCAAACTCAAATCTCTCCCTCTTCTTTTTTTTTTGGTTCTGAAGACAGGATCAACGGTACCGGCGCCTGGACGAGCGGGAATAGTATGTTTTTTTTTTTTTTTGTTGTTGTTTTTTTTTCTCTCCACGTCGCCACTCTCTATCTCCTTCTCTCTTTCTTTTTTCCCCCCCGCTGCTCTACCGTTCCAAATTAACACTCTTGCTCTGGTTTCTAGACGGCCTGAGGTCCGTCCAGGCCCTCCTCACCCTCTCTGTGTGTCTCTCTCTCGGTGGAAGGGCCCTGTCGTGTCTGTAGCCGCACTACTGACCACTCTCAGTCTCCACCCAGCACAAGCTGGGCCTTGTCTCAATCTGTGTGCACATTTTTTGTAATCAGTGTGTGTGTGTGTGTGTGTGTGTGTGTGTGTGTTTGTGTGTGTGTGTTCACTTCTCTCACAAAGCATGCGCTTCTCGGCCTGTCTGAGTGTGCCCTTTGCCCCACAGAGGCAGGACGGGTACAGGGAAAGGTAAAGGTTAGCCTTCGCCCCGTGGTTGAATAGGACCCCCCCCCCCTCTCTTTGGTTGCTTAAAAACACACATAACCCTCCTCCCCCTCTCAGTCGATGTCTGTATTAGAACCCACCCGGAACTCTCTGAGGAAGTTGTATTTCCTGATGTTAGACATTCCAAACAAGTCAGCCCCCAAGTTATGAACATGTTTCCACTGTTGGACCCCAGTCCCGTGGGATTATGGGTATTGTAGTCAGTATTTCCTGTTGACTAAAACAGAGCAAGGGGTCACCCCAATGTGGAGCAGGATTACAAACACCGTTCTTCCGACAGGTGGTGGGTCTCTAGTCTTTCAGTGTGTGTTTAATCTTCACTAAACAGTTTGTGTCGGGTGTGTGTGTTTGTGTTTTCTAGAGCGTCTCTGTGTGTGTGTGTGTGTGTGTGTGTGGTAGTTTGCATGACCTTGCCTTCCACATTGGTAACAGGATGCTTTTCCTCTCACACAGACGTCTCTCACTATCGCCTAACTTGTGTGTGCACACATACACACTAATTATACACACACACACACACACACACACATGCACTCGTCCCCCAATGAGGAGTGTGTGAGTGAGTATGTGTGTGTGTTTTGTGTGTGTGTGTGTGTGTGTGTCGGGATGCTTAACTGCCACTGCATGAAATGACGCCACAGAAGCTCCCGTAGGTCTGTGCACTCTGTGGCCCACACTACACTACTGATGGCTCTGCCTGTGCACAAGCGGCGTACGGTAGCCTCCGAGGGTCATTTCAGAGCGTGGTCAGACACTGATTTGTAGATGGTGGGGGTGTTGTTGAGCTCCCCATGGTAGGTAAGGGGAGGCTCAGCGTCAGGTGTGTGGTGGTGGGAGCGTTGTCGTGGGAACGTCGGCGGGTTCTGACGCTGTGGCTCTCTCTCTCTCTCTTCCTCTTCTCTTCCTCTTCCTCTCCCTGTCCAGCGTGGCGTCCGCCATGCAGTCGCAGACGCCCGACCGCTACGAGCGCCTCACCTCCATCTCCAGCTCCGTCGACTACGACCAGAGAGACAACGTGAGCACCTCCGCAGTGTGTGTGTGTGTGTGTGTGTGTGTCTGTGTGTGTGTCTGTGTGTGTGTCTGTGTCTGTGTCTGTGTCTGTGTCTGTGTCTGTGTCTGTGTCTGTGTCTGTGTCTGTGTCTGTGTCTGTGTCTGTGTGTGTGTGTGTCTGCCTGTCTGCCTGTCTGTCTGCCTGTCTGTCTGTGTAATGAGTATTGATGAAATTTGTCAAGATGTCGGCAGATAGTCCAACGACCCACCCTGTCCCACACATAAGCACATACACACACACACACACACACACACACACACACACGCATACAACAACAACACTTTCTCCTAGTGTTTACAGACTAATATAGTGTTTATAGTTGGTGAAGGACATGATCTTTGTAGTTCTTGGCTATTCCGTTGGCATGTTTGTTTGTGTGTTTGTTTGTTGTTGTATCTCAAGTGAGTGAATCTGCTGTGTGTGTTTTGTGTTGCAGGGCTTCTGCTCCTGGTTAACAGCCATCTTCAGGATAAAGTGAGTTCTCCTGGGCCTCCCATTCATCCTATCTATCATGTCTGCTCATGAAAGTGTGTGCTAATGAATGTGTGTCAGCAGATGCAAATGTGTGTGTGTGAGAGAGAGTGTGAGGGGGAGAGAGAGAGAGAGAAAGAGAGTGAGTATGTTTGTGTGTATGTACATACTGTGTATGTACAGTATGTATGTATGTATGTATGTATGTATTTATTTATTTGTAAGGGGGAGTGATAGAGAGAGAGAGAGAGACAGAGCGGGAGGGAGGGAGAGGGAGTGAAGGGGGGAGAGAGAGTGTGTGTGTGTATATGTACATGTATGTATGTATGTAGCCCCTTAACTCACTGTGGTGAGCGTGTTGATAATGCAGCAGGCAGCAGTGAGTGTGGTTCCCCAGGGTTCTCCTGGTTCCCCTGGGTTCCCCTCAGATGTTCTCCTGGATGTGGTGAGTCATGTCATGTCATGTGTTCCATCGCGCTGTGTTCCGTGCCCTCTCCCTGCAGGGACGACGAGATCCGGGAGAAGTGTGGCGAGGACGCCGTGCACTACCTGTCCTTCCAGCGCCACATCATCGGCCTGCTGGTGGTGGTGGGCGTGCTGTCCGTGGGCATCGTGCTGCCTGTCAACTTCTCAGGAAACCTGCTGGGTAAGGGCACCGGCTGCCATCGCCAGCCATCGTGCACCAGAGCACCCCCCCAATCACACACACACACACACACACACACACACCGCAGCCCGTCAACTTCTCAGGAAACCTGCTGGGTAAGAGCACCGGCTGCCATCGCCAGCCATCGTGCACCAGAGCACCCCCCCAATCACACACACACCGGCTGCCATCGCCAGCCATCGTGCACCAGAGCACCCCCCCAATCACACACACACACACACACACACACACACACACACACCGCAGCCCGTCAACTTCTCAGGAAACCTGCTGGGTAAGAGCACCGGCTACAGGACACCATCACATCACCACCACCACAACAACAACAACATTTATTTACCTTATTCCTTAACCCGGAAATCTGTACTGTTTTCAACTTTTGTTCATTCTGTTTACGTGAGTTCGCAGTACGCTAACTAACTAGAATATGCTTCAACTTTGATTTCTTTCGAAATGTTGACAATTCTGCCCTCAGCATGGATATTCTACATAATATATAACCGATATAAAATAGAAAAGTTTACTTTTATATGTGTTATGATATGTTAAGCGCTGTCAACCGTCACGTTGAAATAGATATAACGCAGCTTCGCCGGAAATAGCTAACTGTTTTCTGAATGCCCAATGAATGTATTTGATCATTTCAGGCACAGATAATTTCCTGTCTATCAGCCCTGCATTTATATGGGGCTTTATCAAGGCACCCAAAGCACTTTACAGTGAAGGGGAAACTTCACTAACCACTACCCCCCCCACACACACACACACACACACACACACACACACACACACAGCAGCTTGAGTTTGAGAGTGGACACCCATGTAGTTTGTCCTCAGGGCGTGTAGCTCACAGAAGTGGCTTCATATCCTGTACATCGGTCGACCAGAGTTTGATTCCCACCGTAGCTACAGTACAGTAGTCTGCGTTGCTGACTGTCACTTTGCACTGCTTGTATGCTGGTCTTGAAAGAAAAGTTATACAATTGTATGCTGTTAGTAGTACAGCAGTGTGGCTTTTCGTTAACAGCCACAGTTGTTTATGATCCAATATTTTATTTGAATTTCTGGTGCACATATGGACATTTTTGTTGTTGCGTGGCCTTAGGCTTCAGTTAGAAGTAGTGATGGAATGTAGAGAAATGTACCTGTTGTTATGCTGATGTTGTACACACAGTTCTTAGGCTGGTAGAAGGAAGTTAGTAGCTCAGAATGACAGCATATATTATTCTAATGCCGTCTTCATACCTAACCAGGAAGTATTGATACGGTTTCCTGAGTTTGGTCTGAAGATGTGATTATTGAGCAAGGAGACAATACCGCTGATGTTGCTGTGACTCGGGACTGGCACGGGACACGGGATGAGAAGCGGTTGTGCGTTCTTGTTCTGTGTTCCGTGTTCTGTGTTCCGTGTGCCTCACTCTCGTGTGTCCAGCTCTCTCGCTTCCTCCTCTCCAATCAGTGACCTTTGGCCTACTTCCACACTGCTGGCCGCAGACACATACGAGTGCAGTATTGACATTTCCCCTCAAACCTGCTTTGCTGTGCTTTCTTCAACAGAGGGCAATGCATACAGTTTCGGGAGAACCACTATAGCCAACCTGAAGTCGGGGTGAGTGTGCTTGTGTCCTGTTGGGTCCTCCAGATTTATTCTGAGATTCCCCTTTAGAGAGAGGAGAGTGTTTGCGTGTGTGCTCACCTGTTATGGTTTGAGTGCTAATTCTCTCTCTCTCTCTCTCTCTCTCAAATTCAAATTCAAATTCAAATTCAAAGGAGCTTTATTAGCATGAATGTTTTCACAATGTTCTCTCTCTCTCTCTCTCTCTCTCTCTCTCTCTCTCTCTCTCTCTCTCTCTCTCTCTCTCTCTCTCTCTCTCTCCACACACACAGGGATAGCCTGTTATGGCTGCATACTACCTTTGCGTTCCTGTACCTGTTGCTGACCGTCTACAGCATGAGGCGTCACACATCCAAAATGCACTACAAAGAAGATGACCTGGTGAGCAGCCGTCGTCAGAGCCATAACAAACCTCTTACGGCTCACTCAAATCTGGGCAAAACTGAGGCACATTTCAGATGTGAACAATGTTGTATATAAACTTATTTTAATTGTGCAGTTCAAGCAGTAACTCTTAGTCCAGCATTTGCGTACGTTTATTTGTTGAACCACCTCAAACGGTTTGCGTGTGCTCAGACATGAATGTGTGTTCACAAACATTTGCAGCGAACTAAAGGCAAACAAAATGCTTTTTGATGATATTTATGAACGTTTGCCTTTGCTTGCTCTTTTGACCACACCTCAGGCCTGCTCTTAAGAAGTAGGGGTGGCACGGTTCACAAAATCCACGGTTCGGTTCGTATCACGGTTTAGGGTCACGGTTTTCGGTTCGGTACGGTTCTTGTTGTTATTTTTTCTTTTACTCTTTAACACTCCAGAAACATATTTCAGCATATAGCTTAATCATCCACAATTAGGCTAGAGTATTTAGAGAATAGTTATCATGTGATAATGCACAAACTGAATTTGACTTCACATAAAGCACATTATTGTCTCAGGAAACTTTAAGCTTCAGTTGAGATTTTGATAAAGCAAGAGGGAAGACATTGATGATTTCAACAATCTTTTAATTTATTTGGCAGGGATGGTGCACCAGCACAAAATGTAGGTCGTCCACCCATATTTTTCATTGCATCGCCTTTTCATCGCTCTCCTTTCATATAGTGTGAATGATTTTTTAACAAGATGTAAAGCTTGTCTTTATTTGAAACACACACACAGTGTTGGGAAGGATACTTTCAAAACGTATTCCGTTACAGAGTACAAAATACATGCCCTAAAAAGTAATTTGTAACGTATTCCGTTACGTTACTCAATCTGAGTAACGTATTCTGAATACTTGGATTACTTCCGCATTGAATTGCGTTTTATAAGTGTAGGAATGCGCCCATCAAATCCAAAATTCGGGTGTGTTCTTCTGTTCCAAATGGCTGAATGCGGCCCACGTAGGCCAACTGTACGAGAATAGAATTCAAGTTGGAACAGGGGCATAGCCTATAGCCAGAAATTATAAGGTGTGTGAGATTGTAGGTGGCATCAACCCAGTAAAAATGAGGGGTGCAGATATGACCGGTCGGTGGGACGCAAATTACCTGGAAATGTAAACACTATAGCCTACTGCATAGCCTATCAGTGCTCTCAAAAATGAACGTGAGTAAATGACAATCAAAAACCATAATTCATTTTAAAACTTAAATATAGCCTAGATCTACTTACAAACAAATAACCCATGAGCTATTTTAAGTTGGAATGAAAACTTCAGAATGAATGCAGTGCCTAATGCCTATTAAGATGGGTTTCATCGTAGGTCTAAATCGACACGTGAACCAGGCTTTGTTTTTTGATTGCTAAGACTGTATAACCGATTGGCCGAAGTAAGCAATTAATAAGCCTACTTGGGAAAATATCTTTTGAACAGACATCAAGAACCACGGTCGGTGAGTAGGAGTTACTAACAGTAACACTTACTTCACTCCAAATTTGCTGTCAGTTATCTCCGATGGCGCGTCCATAATGCGCGCTGGCTGCGTTCTGACGGGTGCAAAGTGGCTGGTGCAAGATGACGGGGCTTGGATTTAAACATGGAAATAATTTAATCAAGATTGCTTTCCGGAAAATGCATGGAGTTGCCTTAATTTATTTAGAGAGTGAATAAACTTCGAAACAGTGAAGTATCCTCATGTAATCCATTGATTTCAACAATGTAACTGTATTCTAAATACCACCTGTTTAAGTTGTAACTGTAACGGAATACAGTTACTCATAATTTGTATTCTAAATACGTAACGCCGGTACATGTATTTCGTTACTCCCCAACACTGCACACACACATTATGTAATTATTTATACATTCTATATACTGACATGTCTGATATTCATAACAGCAAACTTTATGCAGATTATATAGCCTACTATTCATTATAACTCCACCTCTTAAATTCAGCTGTCTGGCTGAAGCCTCACAATATTGTAAACAAAGTAGCAGGTTAAGCTCATCATAACCTACTGGTTGGACTGTTCAGTTTCCCCGTTTCAAGGTAAGCTAATACTTTTTCTCCTTGGGACAGGCCCTTTTAAGCTTTGGAGTTGAAAACATTGGTATTGAGATGGTCAGTCAACTTGAATGCAATAGCCTTCTAATGATGCTAACCGTTTTTAACAGTAATTTAGCTAATCGTCTTCTGTGCGTCATTGCGTGTTGTGTTCATGTAATACAGTATACATACATACTTTTACAGTTCTAATTCTATTACTTTGGATGCCTGTTTTACGTTGCACTTTTGACACTGTAAGGCCACCGTAGGTGCGTGCTAATTGTGTGAGGTTTTGGAGAAAATAAACAAGTGCGTTGCTGCATCCATGAAGTGAAGACTAGTCGTTATTTTAGCAACATAACATTGCGTTCACGATTGTGAATGTTCTATTTGGATTACTGTGCATGTCGAGGGCGGGTGTCCATTGAACGCGCAAGGAGAATGAGTCTACTTCTACTGTTTGGTGAAGTTGCACGCATAGTCTACAGTTGCGGAAGAACATGCTTCCACCCGAGCAGGGTCAGGTGCATCAGTTTGACCACGCTAGGGATGATCTCTTGCACTTGCCATTTCTAAAACCTTGCGCGCAGCACTCAAAACGCCATACTCCTACTCTCGCACGTAAGGGAAACACGTCGTCACATATGGGAATCAATTGCGCATGCCATAACTAGCCTGAACCGTAGGACCGTACGACGAACACACACTCCGAACCGTGACATGCGAACCGCACGGTTCGGAGCATTTTTCAAAAACCGTGCCACCCCTATTAAGAAGCCATCGGCAGCATTGCATGCTAAACTTGCACACTTGACAAGATCGATCAAATAATGGCCTGAGTGTGACACTCTGATGAATACTCCTGACAATACCTGTGTGTTAAACTGAACTGTGTTAAATGCTGCATTGGTCTTGTTGATGCGACTAGCTGAATCTATCTCTCTATTAATGTACGTTTTGGTTTGTGTGTGTTTGTTGCCTGTTTGCTCTTTACTAGGTGAAGCGCACTTTATTTATCAATGGGATTTCGAAGTATGCTGAGGAGAAGCACATAAAGAATCACTTTGAGTAAGTACAGTAAATTCCTGTGTGTTAGCCACTCTGTGCAGGACAGTGTTTTGTGCAAGTAAAAAAAAAACGATATTAACTGTTATATATTAACTGCCCCGTGTATTAACCTCATAGCTGAAGGAATTTAGCAAAATCAATGTATAAGCCGCGGCAAATAGTTGGGAAATTACGGTCGTACGGACTCCCTTTTAGTGAGATGAGTGTAAATGAAATAAATGAAACTACGCTAATGCCTAAAGGGCCGTTCACACCAAGAACGATAACTATAAATAAATATCGCTGTCGTTGTTATAAATTACGACGTTCAGACATAAACTATAACAATAACGACATGAAGAACAATATTGTTTGGGATCACTTTCAGAGCGATTTTGAGTGAGCTAACAGCCAATCAGAACCCGTCACATTTTAGCCATCACATTTCATAACACAAGGAGAGACTTTTTAACTTTGGTCAGTATGAACGCTTTTATGGTTATGGTTATAGTTATCGTTCTTGGTGTGAACGGCCCTTAACTCTGTCAGAAACTGAAGACCCAACAGGCCAGTGAGGCTGTGGGGAAATGACATGGTCTAGGGAGAAGAGAATCCCATCAACCATCACCTTAATTGTAAGGGACTCACTCCACCCCGAGTCACGTTGGACACTTTCTTCAGGCGTTTATACGTAGCTTAAATTCCTGTGTCCTGCTGGCAGTGCGTGGACAAGAGGAGTCCTATGTGCCCTAATTGCCCTTATTGCCCTAATGAGAGCCAGATGAGCTGAGTGATGCGGGCCATGTGCTGTTCCGGAAGACTCCGCGGCTCCTCGCCCATCCAACCAGCCGCTCCCGTCCCGGCACTGGTGCCCATGCCTACTGCGAGCACCCAAACGAAGTCAGGACTGATTTAATTTGCCGAGCCGACACGCCCTTTTGTCTGCGCCATTCCTTGTCTCTTCTGCCACCCTTTATTAGTGCCACCCCTCACTCCACTGGGCACCAAGGCTGCCCACACTGCCCCCCAATGCTGCCCCCACTGCCCCCCAAGCCCACCACCACACCTGCCCACACTACCCCCCCCCCCCCCATGCCCCCCACCACACCTGCAGTCAGAGCAGGCGTCAGAGCAGAGGTCAGAGAGGGTCAGGAAAGTAAACCAGGCAGCAGAACCGAGATGGAGAGGAGCAGAGAGGAGACGCAGAGCGATAGAGAGAAGAGAGGAGAGGAGCAGAGAGGAGACGCAGACCGATAGAGAGAGGAGAGGAGAGGAGAGGAGCAGAGAGGAGAAGCAGACCGATAGAGAGAAGAGAGGAGAGGAGAGGAGAGGAGCAGAGAGGAGACGCAGACCGATAGAGAGAGGAGAGGAGAGGAGAGGAGCAGAGAGGAGAAGCAGACCGATAGAGAGAAGAGAGGAGAGGAGAGGAGAGGAGCAGAGAGGAGACGCAGACCGATAGAGAGAGGAGAGGAGAGGAGCAGAGAGGAGAAGCAGACCGATAGAGAGAAGAGAGGAGAGGAGAGGAGAGGAGCAGAGAGGAGACGCAGAGCGATAGAGAGAGGAGAGGAGAGGAGAGGAGCAGAGAGGAGAGACCTTTGCGGTTTGAGTCAGCTCTGAGTCAGGCGAGTGATGCAGAAGTGAAACCACTAGAGCCAGGCCTGGTCAACCGCAGCGCAGCACAGACATGGACAAGGTTATGATGAGTCAGTTTTGTCCGGTTAACTGGATGAAAGTGTTTTATCACTTTATCTTACATTTTTTGATAAAAACTGGTGTTTTTAATCAGTTGTTTACTTCTTTTGCTGTTCCTACAGGCAGGCCTATGAGAACATTGTGGTGTTGGAAGCTCGTATTTGTTACGATGTGGCCAAGCTGATGTACCTGGACTCTGAAAGGTAAAAATTGCATATTCCAGTTCAGTTGTCATGTCATATGAGATATGACCCCTAATAACCTCATAGCGGACACAGGAAGTCCCTAGAAGTTCTGTCCTGGCACATGGAAATGAAACCGCCTGACCATGTGGTATGTTTCTCACGATGTTATCCTGACCTCCGATTAGGGACTGCACCTGTTTAAATCTATTCAAAGAGCACTCGTAGATTCTCTGAAGGCTTGTGACAGCTGAGAGGCAGAATAGCACAGTACTGTAAATCTGGTTTCCAAAGGCACCCATCACAGGAGGTTGTTGGTGATGGTGTTGGTGGTTTTTATTTTTTTTTTTTTAAGCTTGTATGCCTTTAATCAGATAGGATAGTAGAGAGACACAGGAAGTGAATGGGAGACAGAGTTGGGGTGGGATCCGGAAAGGACCACTGGGCAGGAATCGAACCCGCGTCGCCGGTGTGCGGAGCAGGTGCCCCAGCCAGTCGCGCCACGGCTGGGGCTGATGGTGTTGGTGTTGGTGTGGGTGTGGGTGTTGGTGTGGGTGTGGGTGTTGGTGTGGGTGTGGGTGTTGGTGTGGGTGTGGGTGTTGGTGTGGGTGTGGGTGTTGGTGTTGGTGTTGGTGTTGGTGTTGTGGGTGTTGGTGTTGGTGTGGGTGTGGGTGTGGGTGGTGGTGTTGGTGTTGTGGGTGGTGGTGTTGGTGTTGGTGGCTGTTGGTGATGGTGTTGGTGTTGGTGTGGGTGTGGGTGTTGGTGTTGGTGTTGTGGGTGTTGGTGTTGTGGGTGTTGGTGTTGTGGGTGGTGGTGTGGGTGTTGTGAGTGTTGGTGTTGGTGTTGTGGGTGTTGGTGTTGTGGGTGTTGGTGTTGTGAGTGTTGGTGTTGGTGTGGGTGTTGGTGTTGTGAGTGGTGGTGTGACTGATTTGTTGTGCGTCTGCAGGAAGAAGACGGAGCGCAGTAAGAAGTTCTTCACGGACCTGGAGGCCAAAGAGCACGTCCACACCATGATCAACCCCAAGCCCTGCGGACACCTGTGCTGCTGCGTCATCAAGGGCTGCGAGCAGGTGTGGTGGCCACACACACACACACACACACACACACACACACACACACACACACACACACACACACACACACACACACACACCAAACATGTATACGTGCAAACATGCACACCATACCATATGACATGTACACATGTTTACAGATATGCTTACCACACAAACACACACACACGTATTCAGACATGCATACCATGTGTCGCGCACTGCACCATTTTTATACCCCCACCTGTGGGTATACAGTATGTGAATAAATGTGTGTGCATCTTTACGTGTGGACCGCATACAACACAATATAGAACAAGTGATTTGTGTTAATTAGTTCATTTTTAGTAATTCGGAGTTAATTAACTACTGTAAAATCAAACCGTCGTGCAGGAACTCTGTTCTCCGTGCTGCTGACGTTACTGAATCGTGAAGTGACCCGCTCCCATGGCGATACGCACGGCTGTCTGCGCACGATCTTCTCTCGTCCCCTCGGAGGGCAAAGCTGTCAGTCAGCGTGGCTCCCTAGTGCAGAGCTGCCAGTAGTGAGGATGAATGGGAACCTGAGATGTTGGCAGCCAGCTAATGGACTTGAGGGGGATTCAAGCAACAGTTCACTTTTGACGCAACAGATCGCAGAAATGAGTCGCTTATTGATGTGCTCATAGGTGAACCGCTTTGCCATCATCTTCAGGTGTATTTTGAGGGCAAGTGGTGATGCGGCAGACGGGTTATTGTAGCTCTTGTTGGTCTGAAAGCGCAGGCTAAAATGAGCTTTCACACCACAGTATTGCTAATAGCCACCAGTTAGCATACTAGCACGCTTTTAGCAGTGCTAACTTTACTGTTGTTAGTGTTGACAAGGTTTCTACGTGTCTGTTTAGATAGTTAGTTTGGTGTTTTTTTTTTTTTTTTTTTAAATAAATAAAAAATCCTTACTGCAGCTTGACATGAAGCAGCAAGTGTGTTACGCCATAGCATAGGCGTGGATTCAAATCTATCACTTCAATGCAGGATCCAGCCTGTGCCAATCTGCTGCTGTTTATAATGAGCTGTTATGTTGACACACTAGACTAGTCTACAGCACCAAGCAGTTGATCCTGGAAACTGTGTACTCGGTTACCTTCAGGGAACTCTGAGGAGTGGCTACAGGGACTGTGTGTGTGTGTGTGTTTGTCTGTGTGAGAGTGTTTGTTAGTGTTTGTGTTTGTGTGTGTGTGTGTGTGTGTGTGTGTGTGTGTGTGTGTGTGTGTGTGTGTGTGTGTGTTAGTGTGTGTTTGTGTGTTAGTGTTTGTGTGTGTAGTGTGTGTGTGTGTGTGTGTGAAGGTTTTCCGTGACCAGTTGTGTGTGTGTGGGTGTGTGTGTGTGTGTGCGCATGCCTATTTTGATAGCCGTGTGTGCAACACTGAACCGTGCTAATCCTCTGTGTCAGGAGGAGGCCATCGAGTACTACACCAAGCTGGAGTGCAAGCTGAGAGAGGAATACAAGAAGGAGCGGGAGAAGGTCAACACCAAGCCGCTGGGCATGGCCTTTGTCACCTTCCAGAACGAAGCCATGACCGCCATGTGAGTGTCCCGCCCCAGGGATGGAAATTAGCACCAGCCACCAGCCAAATGCTGGTAAAATGTGAGAGTGGCTGGTAGATTTCAGACACAAAGTCATATTTTAACATTGAGTGGCTGGTTAATTTCACCAGAAATCTGCTATTGGCTGATAGATTGTCACATTTTCAAATTTTAATTTCCACCCCTGGTCCAGCCCCAGCAACGGTGCCACCGACCGACAGAACCCGTCAAAGAGAACGTGCATACACACTCACATTCCGGAACAGTCTCCTGCTAATCTTATTAACACACCTAATGCGGTGTGCTATTACACCGCCCCCTCGGGAACACTGCAGGAAGTTCGGTTGAATGGAATGAGTTTTGGAGGTCCCTGTATTTCTGAATAATACAATAAAATAAAAATTTAGTAAAATATTGACCGCTGTCATTGGCATTCACATTGGGTAGGAGGGGGAAAAAAAACATTAATGTAGTTTAATATCCTTGTGAACTTCTCTTGTTCTCTACCCGTGCGTCAGGATCCTGAAGGACTTCAACGCGTGCCAGTGCCAGGGTGGTTGCCGATGCCGACGGCAGCCCAAATCCTCCCAGTTCAGCACTAGCCTGCACACCTACGACTGGACCGTGACCTACGCCCCCGACCCCCAAAATGTCTACTGGTGCGTGTGTGTCCACCCTGCTATTTGTGATGTACTACTGGACTACTGTAGCCATTGCGTCATAGCCCCCGACCCCCAAAATGTCTGCTGGTGCGTGTCTGTCCACTCTGCTACTTGCAATGGCTACAGTAGTCCAGTAGTGCATCACGTCATAGCCAGCATACAGTAGTGTCCTATGAGTCATGAGCCAGATCACTGTCTCCGTGTCCAGCCACTGGACAGATGCATTAGATGTGTTCGCTGTTGATCTCTGAGGAAATCAGGTGGACAAAATGTAGGCAAGGCAAGTACTGTACATTGGTACAGTGCATCACATACACAGGGGCAATTCGGTATGCTTCACATAGATGAAAATTGGGGAAAGAAGTAAATAGTAGTGAACAGAAGCACAAAAAGACAGATACTTGTTAATAAGTAAAGTACATACAGCTGAATACTGAATATAAATTGTATGTGCTGTAGCTATGTTGCAATAGCCACCTGTCCAGGTCAATGTTGGTGGAAACTGTGCGTCTTCTCTCCTGACAGGGAGCACTTGTCTCTGGGCGGCTTCTCCTGGTGGGTCCGCTGTCTGATCATCAACTGCTTCCTCTTCCTCCTCCTCTTCTTCCTCACCACGCCCGCCATCATCATCTCCACCATGGACAAGTTCAACGTCACCAAACCCGTCGAGTACCTGAATGTAAGCGCTACGACCTTACCTCTGTGGAGGGCCTGTTGCTTGGTTATTTTAGTTGGTTGGTTTGTTTCGTTTACTTTTATTTTAGATGGTCTTTCATAACCTTCACAGGGACCTGATTGCCATTGTGATCAGTATCTCCCGTATCTCAGAGACGTGTGTTTGAAGAGCAGTTTAAAGAGACCCTATGCAACTTTTTCATAGTCATAAAATCGCTTAGAAATCGTTCTTTTGCTTGACTGACCAGTTTTATCGAAAACAGTCACATTTCCTCCCGCCCCTAGTGTCCCTCTCCGCTATTACAACCTTGCAACTTTCTGATAAACGATCGTCTGCTGTTTATATCTGGAAGTCAGAGACGCGAAAGGAACAAGAAGAACCACGCTTGCAATTTATATATTTATATATAGCCTATATATGTATAAATATACACGCTAAAGCTGTCGGGGAAGCTCTGCAGAGAAATATGCAAGCTTAAAACGAGCGAAAATGAAAAACGAAACCGAAACTAGAGATGAAATCGCCAATCCTGCATTATTCCTCTTTAAGACAAATCACTAGCTGGGTTTCTGTCCAACTCATGTTGGTAACAAATGTGAATTTATTGTGAATAAAACCTTTTCTAGCATCCTCAGTTGCATTCCACCCTTTGTGATTTAGGAAGTTAATCCACCCCCCTCTAGAATATTATCCATTCGGTTCTCATTTCAAGAGTTTAAGCAAACGTCAAGTGTTTCCTGCCCAGATTTGTTTTTATTCAAATGGTCAAAATACAGTATGCATTGAAAAGTTGGGTTGAAACCCATTTCCTCTCCGATGTCCCAGTTACTGCGCCAAGTGTGCGTGTTAAGGAAGTGGCTAGTCTGTCTAGACTGGGCCATGGTGCAATCCATGAGAGCCTCCGGCCAGAGACCAGCGGAGTGTAGAATTCCTAGTGTAGCTCTGAGGCTGCTGAGCAGGGCTGTGTCTCACCGTGATGGATGGGAGCAGCTCTGCTGTGTGTAAGTGCACTTACACACACTCACCAGGCGGCTTCACTGTGGTTCTCTCTGCTCCTAATGTGTGTGTGTGTGTGTGTGTGTTCCATTTTTAAAGCAATATTCGAGAATACATCCCCCCCCCCCCCCTCTCGACCTCTGTCTGTAACCGAATATATACTTTGTGTTGGAATTCTATCACAGCACTATAGTATAAAAATAAAATAATTGACAGAAATGCTGGATGTTCTGCTTCAGGTGTAGCCGACAGAGGTGAAGGTTCTGCGTGGGGTGGGTTGGAGGTCTGAAATATTGCTTTGAGTAAAGTCCAGGTGCAGTGAAACCCCTCTGTAGAGTGTTTTCACTGTGCTCTCATGGTGTCAAACCCTAACCCTCTGCATCTCCTCCTCCTCCTCTTCCTCCTCCTCCTCCTCCTCCGTCCTCCTCGTCTGTGCTCCTCCAGAATCCCATCGTCACCCAGTTCTTCCCCACCCTGCTGCTGTGGAGTTTCTCCTCCCTCCTCCCCACCATCGTCTACTACTCCGCCTTCTTTGAGGCCCACTGGACACGGTATCTGACCCGACCCAGCACAGCACAGCACAGCACAACACAGCACAACACAACACAACACAACACAACACAACACAACACAACACAACACAACACAACACAACACAACACAACACAACACAACACAACACAACACAACACAACACAACACAACACAACACAACACAACACAACACAGGATGTTTTTTGACCAGCCGCAAACGTGTTGAACTGGTGTTGAACTGGCTCCGTTCAGAATTCTTTGATTCTTGGCGCTATCCAGTGAACCAACCCACATTTCCACCAGTTTAGAATGCAACCAAGGACGCATCGTCAACAATGGGTGTTGCATGCATAAACAAAAGTTAATGAGATTCATAAACAGGAGGATGATATATGATGTATATGTTTATTATATATTTATGTTTATGTCTGCAGTGTAGTGCTAGTTGACTAGTTTTGTTTACTTGTGGCAGCAGTTGATAGAAAGGGAAAAGTCGCGCTTTTAGCCTTCTCTTCTTTGAACGGAAAAATGACACACCAACATACCAAAAGACAAAGGCACTCACAGAATCGCATGAGCTCGAGCACACAGGAAGCACATAATGTGGTGAAGATAGTTCAACTAGTTCTAGTTTTGCGTGTGTGTGTGTTTGTACACAAGCTTGTGCTGTTCAGCAACACTCAGGAGATGTGTGTTGAATTGTAAAATGCACAAAAGGACAAAGCTAGGATTCAAACCATGTTCTTTTCCCACCCACGCGTTCCCCATCAGGTCTGGGGAGAACAGGACCACCATGCACAAGTGCTACACCTTCCTCATCTTCATGGTCTTACTACTGCCATCTCTTGGACTAACCAGGTACTGCACCTACTGCCCATTCACTTTGTTTTTAAGGACTTTGTTCATGAAAAGAGTTCTATGTGCTTTTTATTGTGACCTTCATGTTTATATTCATTACATTCAGCAATACTGTATAGATTTTCAAAAACAAAATATTGAATTAAAAAATGCAAGCACTTTGCATGCAAGCACTTTTATTTTGTTACTGTACTACAGTGTACAGTCTTTTTTTTAACTTGCTTTGTATGTGTATGATGGCGTTAATTTATAATATCAGTTTTTGCTAAATTAGACTGCAATAAACTGCAATATGTCGCCTTTTGCACAGTATCAAAATATATTGTAATACATTGAATCGTAACCCATGTAGCGTGTCAAGTATCGTAGATTCTTGCCAATACTTAGCCCTAATTAATTTGTTTGTCTGTTCTTTTCAAATTGTAGTTTGGATCTTTTCTTTCGCTGGCTATTTGACACAAAATTTCTGGACAATGCGGCTGTCAGATTTGAGTGAGTATTGCAAACGTTTATTTGCCATTTACCCATTTAAGATATGTTTTGTGTAGTTGTTTTCAAAGGTAGTTCAAGGATGTGGATTTTTGAATGTTGTTGACTCTCAAAACAGTGTAAGAAAACCAGTTACCTTTTTTAAATCCGCTAACTTGAGCTGTGTGTTCCGCGGCCATAGGTGTGTGTTCTTGCCAGACAACGGGGCATTCTTCGTGAACTACGTGATCGCGTCTGCGTTCATCGGTAACGCCATGGACCTGCTGCGTATCCCCGGCCTGCTCATGTACATGATCCGGCTCTGCCTCGCACGCTCGGCCGCCGAGCGGAGGAACGTCAAGAGGGTTCGTTCTCATTCTCCTCGTCCTTATTTAGGGGGCAGAAATGACTGCGTGGTTTGCTTTGGCATTCACACTGTCAACACTCCCTAGACTGCCCATGTTGTTCCTATCCACATCCATCAATTTCAGTCAGGTTAGCCCTTGCTTAAAAGTGGAATGAACCTGAGACCAGTGCATGCTGTCTGCGGAAAAGTTCTTCATGTTTTGAGTTGCTTTTGATTTGATTTTGAGTTGAAATGAGACTGATAAGAGTTTCGAAATGACGTCTTCTGACTAATGATATCAATATGCACAGCTAATGTAGGACTGACTTCTTTTTTTTCCCCTCAAAGATACTAATTAATTTTGTAACGAATCATGATGTCACGAATAAGCTTTCCTGACCACTGTGTTTTTTAAACATTGCCTAATCTGAAGTGTTAGTTGCTAAGGTGTTTGTTCTCATTGCTCTACTCCATGTTTCCCAGTGCTGTGTCCGTAGCACTTCTTGTCCTGAGTTGTGGCCTAGATTGTGATGTGAGGGGGTTTTTCTGAAATGAGCGGAGCATTTTGCTTCTTTAGAATATTTAGGAGAACTTTATGAACTGATGCAAATGTTGATACATTCTGTGGGGAAATGTCCAATAATCACTTGCATTGAGACACTATGCTGTATGTACTGTAGATGGGCATGGCTTCAGATAGTTATAGATGGGGTTTAAGGCATTTCATGTCATTTTGATTTGATAACAACCAAGTGGAGTGGAGCAAAAATGTGGTATGGCGTCTTTTCACACACCGTAACATTTGTTATAACATGTGGTGCGCAAAACAACCACTAGCTTAACATATTCATGGGTTCCGTCAGGTCCCTTTCCACAGGTGTATTAATCAAGCACCATGCAGTCTGCATTCATAATCAAGGTGCTTGATGTTATACACCTGTTGAAAGGGACCTGATGAAACCCATTAATTTTGCCATGTGGGAGCATTTGCACGTACTGTACATGAATGGTATCCTCCGTGGCTTCAAGAGTCATTGCATTGATCAGCAGGGAACAGACGATTCACAAGAAAAAACTGAAACAACCTCGGGAGGGTTTCATGACCTCAAATGTTCTTTCTGTGTCTCCAGCACCAGGCCTATGAGTTCCAGTTCGGGGCAGCGTACGCCTGGCTGATGAACGTCTTCACCGTGGTGATGACCTACAGCATCACCTGCCCCATCATCGTCCCCTTCGGTAGGCCTCACCCTCCAGTTATTTACCTCCGCCAAGGAGCTTATGTTTTCACCGGGGTTTGTCTGGTTGTCTGGTTGTCTGGTTGTCTGGTTGTTAGCAAGATAACTCAAAAAGTAGTGGATGGATTTCGATGAAAATTTCAGGGAAGGTCAGAAATGACCCAAGGAAGATTTTGGGAGTGATCCGTAATTCCGTCGGGATTCCTGAGGCATTTATGTATTTTGCTTAGTGGTGTAATGGCATGGTATGGCCACGTGGTGGCGACATGAATAGTTCAGGTTCAAATGTATGACGACCTAGGAAGAACAATGTAGGCAGAGGTCTGCGCTCTCTGAGTGCTTTTCTAGTTCGCTTTTCTAGTTATCACAGGCTACTGGTTCTGGTGGCTATTGACAATGGCCGGGTTTCCCAGATTCGTTAAGAAGCTCTTAAGTGCTAAGAACTTCTTAGGAGCGCTCTAAGAACGTTCTAAGAACGCTCCTAAGAAGTTCTTAACACTTAAGAGCTTCTTAACAAATCTGGGAAACCCGGCCATTGCTGTGTTCTGGACAAGCATTTCTAAAAAAACCATCAGCCATACTGTGCTAGCATGATAAGCAGTTAATGTTAATAACGGAACATCTAGTTAAATAACGTCTGGCTGCGATAGAAACAATGGAATAACAAGCAACTGAGCTACAGTTTACAGTATGTTGCTTCAGTGTACATAGAATGCGTGATGCTATGCTGGTATTTGTTGTTTCAGCATTTCCCTCCTTCCTCCATAACATTGAACTCTCTCTCTCTCTCCTCTCCCTATCCCTCTCCCTCTTTCTCTCTCTCTCTCTCTCTCTCTCTCTCTCTCTCTCTCTCTCTCTCTCTCTCTCTCTCTCTCTCTGTCTCTCTCTCTCTCCCTCCCCAGGCCTGATGTACATGCTGCTGAAGCACCTGGTGGACAGGTACAACATGTACTACGCCTACCTGCCCTCCAAACTGGACAAGAAGATCCACTCGGGTGCAGTGAACCAGGTGGTGGCTGCGCCCATCCTCTGCCTCTTCTGGCTCCTCTTCTTCTCCGTCGTGCGCATAGGTGAGCCGAGCGCCTCTCCCCGCTCCAGCAGCCTCTACGGGAATTACCCACGTATGAGCCGCATTGTGTATAAGCCGCAGGACAGTGTTTTATGCAGGTTGAAAGAAACAAAACCATGTTAACACCATATTAACTGCCCCCCCGGGATTAACCTCATAGCTGAAGACATTTCGCAAAATCAATGTATAAGCCGCGGCTAATAGTGGGGAAATTACGGTGCTCGACAGGGCAGGGCACTGAGAAAGATCGCCACTGTTGAGCCACACTGAGGAAGGCTACTCAGGCCTTAAAATAGTGACATTTTCTAAATAATATATATGATCATTGTTGTCATTATTAATTGTTGTCATTAAAGCTGTTAAAATCATTTCTGGGGAAGGAATTTGGCTCGACTTCAGACCTTTTCTGAGACTGGTGCTAGAGAAGAAGTTCTTAGTCTGACTTGGTTTGTTTGTTTGTTTGTTTGTTGAGAGGTGGATCCATCATCTTCTCCCGCCCAGTGTTCAAGCGAACCCTTCTGTTGTTTCTCTTTGCCTGTAGGTTTTCGGGCCCCCACCTCGATGTTCACCTTCATCGTCTTGATCATCACCATCATCGTTTGCCTCTCCCATGTCGCCTTCGGCCATTTTAAATACCTCAGTGCTCATAACTACAAGGTAAAGAAAAGCCTATTAGTAGAGACATCCGAACCAGGGACACGTTTCCCAAAACCATTGTTGCTCAGGAATTAAGTAAGAAACTTTGTTGGTTGTAGTGCAATTTCCCATTGACAATCAACTAAGTTGCCAACAGATTAGAAACGGATCAGAAACTGTGTGTGTTTTGGGAAACGCACACCCCTGAGTTAGTTACAAACATGATGCCCTTAGCTGTTTCTAATCATTGTTTCAGATTATTTTGTCCACTATTGACCATAATGTGTGTCTGTAGATTGATGCCAGGTCAGATGTAGACGGAGTGGAGAACGGTCGTCCACCAAATGCCTCGGCGCCCTCCAAGGCCACGGTAAGTCCCACATTGCAGATGAGAAACGTTTGCTCTGCATCACCTAAAATAACCCCATTATAAAAAAAAACCCCTCAAACTTATCAGTTAAAATGTTTACAACCAATAATGTCAACTTGTACGTTTTCACATGTAGGCATAAATATGACATAAATTACATGTATGAAATATGAGCCCCCAGTCTAACTTAACGCACACCTCTCTGCTCTGTCTCTCTGCTCCCAGTACGTTGCCCAAGTGCTGCAGGAGATGAACATGGACGACTTGGGCTCCGGCGGCAGCGACGATGACGGCCAGGGGTCCTCGCAGGACGAGGACATGATCAACCCCGTGGTCAACGAGGGCGACTTCCAGTCCGGGGAAGATCGCCTTATCGCCAACGAGGTCCATCAGTAACCCCTCACGGGTATGGGGGGGGGGCGTGAGCAGGGTCGGGGTAGGGGACAAGCCCCCCCACTGAACTCTGCCAGTGACGACAACAAAGACAACAACAACAACAACAACAACAACAAAACGACAACAAAACAAAACACTAACCAGGAGGCGAAAGCAGCTCCTGGATGCCCGCCCCATGCGCCCTCCTACAGCAGCCTGTGCTGGCGTGTCAGGGGTCAAGGGTCAAGGGTGAAGGGTCATTGATCAGGGCCGCTCTTTCCTCCAGCCTCTCCGCACCCCCTCCTCGTCTGATGGGCAGCACTCCAGGGAGGTGCACTGACTGACGTTCTAGCATTTCCTTTTCTACTTGAGTTAGCTAAAAAGCCCATTCACTCACATGTTATATTCTATCCACTGACAAGCACTCACCTCTCCCTCCCCCACCCCATCATGTACGTGTGTGTGTGTGTGTGTGTGTGCGTGCGTGCACACATATACACCAACAGCAGGATATAGTGGCTGGGAACGTTTGGGGCCATGATGACAGATCGACTGTGTTTGAGGTCCCTTCTGTGGATCCCCAGGCTGAGATGAGACTTAAAAAAAAAAAAGAAAAAGAAAAAAGAAAATCCAACACCTCAGGAGTTTTTCTCCCATGGTTGTCATCGACTCTAAACTGCTAATATTCTCACACTCTCTTGTTCATTCATCCCTCCAAACTCCCTGAGAGAAAACCACACTACATTGTTATATCCTTTTGTTATTTTTAATCATTGGTCAATAATGTTCCTTTCTGATTTCTTCTTTTTTTTTTTTTTTTTTTAGAATTCATCCTTGAGTTGGATCTTGTTGATGTGTAACGTGTTGTCATTATGTTAACTAGTCTATATCTTGGTTTTGTCCACTTCTGTTAAGACTTCAGAAAAAAATTGACACTCTACAGAGCACCTGGATGGAGATCTAGCTGTAAAAAAGTTCTGTTGCCGTGGTTGTCAGAACCTTTGTCTCGTAGTAACAAAACTACTAAAACTGCTGATGGGGTCTAATGACTGCTTTTGGCGCACAGAGCATGGGTCAAGTTCTCATACCTCCAACTTTGCTTAGCCTATGGAGTAGGGTTATCTTTTAGAGTTGGCCAGCTTCTGTGAAAGACTTGGGTGTCCGTCACGCCCGCATTTACTCTTATATGGACTTCCTTCGGGGCGGAAATGTTTGCGCGGTTTGCTTTGGCATTCACACGGTCAACACTCCAAGACTCCCAATGTCGTTCCTATCCACATCCATCAAATTCAGTCAGGTTAGCTCGTGCTCAAAAGTGGAATGAATGTGAGACCAGTGCATGCCGTCTGCGGAAAAGTTCCTCACGTTTTGAGCCGCTTTCGATTTCCGTGAGGAGTTGGAATGTAACTGATTAGAGTTTGAGCTCGTTCGACATGACGTCTTCTGACAAATGATATCAACATGCACAGCTAATGTAGGACTTCCTTTTTTTCCCCTCACAGACACTAATGAATTTTTTTTAACAAATCATGATTTCACTAATAAGCTTTCCTGACCACTGTGGTTTTTAAACATTGCCTAATCTAGACCGTTAGTTACTAAATCTACAAATGTCCCATGTGTTGGCCTTATTAATCAAGATTATTTGGATATACACATTCCCTCTGTAATTAAGTCATTAAGTATAAGGTATAATTACAACATTATATTCATGACTATTACCCAGATCTTCCGGAGGGTTTTGACAAACCTTCAAAAGGATCAATTTCACTAGCAATACAGTTTCCCTGCTGATGTGGAACTTTAGCAATACGTAGGCTTCCGACTCTGAAGCTAGCCGTTTTGAAAAGCTATAGAAAAGATTGGATCATGCCTATGATGTGCTGCAGAACCTTGCTGCCGTTGGCCCGTGTTTGCCTCCATTGATTTGAGGTCATTCATGTACACTACAAGTGAGATCAGGAGGTGTGATTGTGCTCACGATTTCCCCAAGTCATTTGTTTCAAACCCCCCCACAAAAAACCTCAGTGAGTTCACTGAGGGTTATTTTGTTTTGTTTTGTTTTGTTTTTTCCCCCCTTCTTATTGTAATTATTTCCCTCAAGCCATTTACACAATAATTCTGTATTGTCTCATCTTTTGGGAATGTTTGCTTGTGGCCTAATTAGTTATGACCTTCATTAGGAGGTTGGATGCTCTAGTAACTAGTGAGATTACTCAATGTAGCCAGGTGATGTGCAAGATGAATGTATGAATGCACTGATGCCATTCTCTAAGAATAGAATTGTTCCCCGCTGCATATTGTATTCGACTGTACATGAACATGGACATCTTGATAGTTTTAATAATTTATTAACATCTCAGCAGTGGCAAATAGTGTTACAAATTAGGAATAATCTATTCCATATTTATTGCTCTCTATTTTTGTTTGTTTGTTTGTTTGTTTGTTTGTTTTATCATGAAGGCAGATTTGCCCGGGATTGGCCTGTGGTCAATGGAGCTGTTAAATTTGTGAAATATATTTGTGTACATAGATTAACTGCACTGCTCTTCAACACTATGCTTTGGTATTTATGACTACGTTTGTACAGTTGTAAGCAGTTTAAAAAAAGAAAAGGTATGTACAGTCACAGTCATGTTTCCTGGTTTTACTCTGCTCTCTGCGATCACAAACTGTTTCTTTTCCACTCTCCATATGAAATGTGTCACTGGAGGCAATTTTTTCATATTTAGGGGATTCCCCTGTTTTTAATAATTTTGTAAATTAACTCCGTTTTCTCTCTCTCTTTCTCTCTCTCTCTCTCTCAAAAAAAAAGAAGACTGTATATTTGACAGAATCCACTGTCAACCCCTTCCAAGTCTTTGAACAATAAAATGGCATTTACTAATGAACTGATTTTGGTTTAGACTGACCTTTCTTCCATATATTGCATTTGTTGTTGCATTGTAGCCTTGCTATGAGACAGACCATAATGACCGTCCAGTATAGCGTTACAGTTAAATGATTCCAATGCCAGCCAGAGCGTGAAGGCATACTGGTCTCATGAGGTAGTCTTGTGATTTCTGAGCCCATATAAAGGGAAGTAATGCCGAGGGTCATAGACTGTGAGGGGCTGACGCTACGTTTGGTTCCTCAGTGCATTCGTGAAGTGGCCTATGCTGCTGTAGTGCCCGCCTTCTGACGCTAGGTTTTCTGGCGAGATGTCCACTTAAAACGATACCTCTACTTTGCACAACACAGAGACGTGCGGTTCTGCGACGTGGAAACTTCAGCCGTACCAGTCAGAACTTTAAGTCTGTGTCTCAGGGATCGCAATTTCATTAACTCGCTGCTATAGATAAATTATGGGCATGAACAATTCGAAAGACAGTTGTCGGTTATAGCTCACTGATGTCTGAGAGTTTTGCTGGCTCAATTTTGTTTACTATGATCGCTAACGTTAGCCAGCTAACTTCATGACCCTCGATTTTGTAGATTCAGCTTGCTTCCACAACCATGGACGGGGCAATTGCAATTATTTTGATATCAGTGGCTATGTTCGTAGGATGTTTTATATTGGGCATGATACCCCTCTTAATCCGACTTTCAGAGGTAAGTGACAAACAGACCGACAGAGGTATCTCCTCACAATACTGTCCTCTTAAGTTTTTAATGGCAGATCATGGTATTTTTGAATTAGTGGAGCACCTTATTTGCTGATCAGAGACGCACTCAAAACAAATAAGGTCTGCATACAAGCCTCTGATGGCAATTACATTGTAACAATATTGCAATGTTACAATGTAGCCTAACTGGTGTTACAGATACATATGCCTATAAAACACAGATTATTAAAGATGTACTAGAATATCTCGCATTTTAAATTAAGTTATATCACCACTTCGATAAGTAAAACTGACGATCTTGTTACCTGACTTTTGGCACAGGATATCAGTCCTGACATTCTGTCTGAATCTTGGTATAGCCTACATTGCATGCTTGATTGGATAGTCATACTCAGTCAACCCCTCCTAACGTACAGTTTGCCGAAATGCACACCCTACATGCACTTTGGTCACTTGATGGTTTAAATGTTGGCCTACCCTACGACATTTTTGCTATTAAATACTGTTGTCTCCTTTGCAGGAAAAGCTGCAGTTTGTCAGTGTATTCGGGGCAGGGCTCCTATGTGGCACAGCTCTTGCTGTTATAATTCCTGAAGGGGTGGAGTTGATGGAGAGTTCATCAAGAGGTGAGTGGAGGAGATGTCTTTTGGGTAACAGACGCCCCATCACCCCCATCTGTTTATGTTGACTACCTCTTTTTCTTCATATGGGGAAAGCACTGCTTTGCTGATGGGGTTGCCTAGCCAACCCCACTTTTATCCCTCGCTGGTCTGTTGTGTGGCATGAAAGGAGACCCAGATGGAGAACCAGAGGACTGCATCATAATAATAATAATAATGGCATCAAAGCCCTCTCGAGATAAATCCCACCTTTACAGAGGCTCATTCATTGAAATGTCTCCTGATAGGCGACAAGGTTTCCTTTCCCTGAATCTCAAGGGACAGGGATAACATCGGGAATTTAAAATACAAATGTTTTATGAAATGGACTGTGAACTATTTAAATTGTGTATCGCATGCTGTATTGTTCACATGATCTTTGGCTACACATAGGGCAGCTCATTCTCTGGTGATAAGTGTTTTTTTTTTCCCACTACTCTTCCCTCTCTTTCCCTATAGAGTATGTCTGCTCCAAGATGGCAGCCATTGCTAACTCTAGTGGCTCTGGCCCTGAGCTGGTCGCCGGGAAAGGCCTGTCACCCCACTTCCTCATCGGCGTCTCCCTGGTGATCGGCTTCACGCTCATGTTTGTGGTGGACCAGATAGGCAGCTACTGCTCCATACATGGCGAGTCCATTCAGATCACTAACAAGTCACTAACTCATTATCACCCAGACAGCTACAGTACAACTACTCTGCTTGAGTGATTCATCGTTTGAATTGATCTGCTCAGAGATGGAGATAAGCCCTTGAGCACTGCTTGCCTTTTTTAGGAATGTCTTATGTCATTTTGAGATAGCCATCCTCTATTTTATTATTTTTATTTTATTCATTTCCAACCTCTGGTTGATACAAGATACAAGTCCACTGAATGCTATGGACTTTGCGCTTAATTCTTTCCAGATCCTCGAACAGGCGTGTCCAACAGCACGAGTGTCACAGCCACCTTGGGACTTGTGATTCATGCAGCAGGTAGGTCAACAGTAGCTTGAACATCCAGTCATTCAACTGCAATATTCAAAGGCAATAGCAAATAGCTATTTGCCTTAATGTTGTCTTTTGCCAACAGTTTAAAACGGTTCTGTTAATACTCAACTATTGTATTGGTTTTATATGTATGTCACTCTGGACAAAAGCGTCCATTAAATCATATAACCATAACCATTACAAGGTTAACTCAGAGCTATTGGCTAACTGGTGGAACCCACTTCCAGTGAATTATGCTAAGATAGGCTAACAGTGTCAGACTACGTTATGGCATGCACAGGAGAGAGAATGGAATGTGTCCCTTTATTGAACTCTAGGGTAGACGCTAAATAAGCCATAAGACGGCAATTTTCCCAAAACGTTTTTGTGTCGGGATGTTGTGGCACAACTGGTTACAGCGCCCATATCACATCTGGGTCCAAGTGCCCACAGTGACTGGGGTTTGAGTTTCCTGGTCATTTCATGACCCCATCTGCCACCGTACCTCTCGCTCCTGTCAGCCTCTTCACTATCCTGTCTAAATAAAGGAAAAACAAAAACAAAACCGAAAAAGGTTTGCGTGTCCCTTCAGTAGCAAAATTCTTCATAATGTTTGATCACAGTGTGCTACTTCTACAGTCCCAGTGGCTGGCTCGTAGTCCCATACTTCTGCTGTGTCTACAGCCAGTTAGATAAGATGTAGAGCACTGGACGGAGATTACATCTTTTTGAAGTCTAGGATTCCATGACCAGCCCAGACGCATTCTGCCTTTGAATAAAATGTAATGTAATGCCTTCAGCAAGCACAAAGGCTTAGTACTCTCCTTTTCCCTCCTTTTGTTCACGCAAAACACCAGACAACTCTATGTAGGTCTGTTGGTTATTGTATACTACTGTATGGAAGTGTATCCATTTAATCTGTGGCACCATTGTTGTTTGTTTATTGAGAGAAAAAGGAAGTGTGTTAGGGGAAATTGCTTAAGAGCAGCTTTGAGTGCCCTGAGATCACGGGAGTCATGTTTGCCAATGGTGCCTAAAGCTTCTCCATTGTGCTCAGACTCTTGTACTTTGTCACCGTGTAGCGGACGGAGTGGCCTTGGGTGCGGCAGCGGCCTCGTCACAGGTGTCTGTGCAAGTCATCGTCTTCTTCGCAGTAATTCTGCACAAGGTAACTGACACCATGCAGCAGAGCAGAGCTGGAGTCAAGACCAGACCCATCACCTCAAAACATCAACCACTGACACAGGTGGACAACTCCAGCTTCAGAAAGTAAAAGTCCAAACATGTATTGGTTCTACCTGTGCACTTAACACAGGTGATCTCATAGCTGCTCTACATCTTAAGCATACCTTACACTGAGAAGATTTGGGAAAGATTCTTGAAAGATTGTAGTCTTTTGAGTAAAGCTTGAATGAGGGGCATTAGTAAAAAAAAAATACTACAATCTTTCAAGAATCTTTCCCAAATCTTGTCAGTGTAAGGTGGGCTTTAGCTGCTCCACCTGGCTGAAGAGTTGTGCTAATTAGAATCAGCTGGTTCAAGTGAATGGCTGGCACAGATACAGTACGTGGTAGGACTTTGACTCTCTGTAGCTGGAGTTTCCCACCTCTATCAAAACAACCCATTAACCGTCATTAGTACATATCTGATCAGCTCCGGATCAGACTGCACATACTGTGGGCTCTGTTATCTGTTACGTCTCTACAATATAGAGAAGTCTATGTGTGTGCTTTTGCCTGTAGTTCCTACACTCTTAAAACAAATGTGTTGAAAACAACACAACTTGCATTGACACTCTGTCTCCTAACAGAGACAACACAGTTTGTGTTGTTTCATTTTTTTTATTTGGTGCACAATATGTGTCATCAATAACACAAGACAACTCATTCACGTTTGTTTTGAGAGTGTACAGAAGAGGTTTTGACATACCTTCTGTCTAGTTTCTACCATCAGTGTGTGTGTGTGTTTAGCAGCTAACTAAAGAGGACACGAAAGGGATACTCCTATGCAAATAAAACTAAACCTAGAAAATACAGAGGAGTTACAGACAAGCATCACAGGATTCACTCATTCAACTCATGTTGCGGTCCTACACTCATTATCCTTTGAAGCCTTTTAAGATCACTTCCTGTGAAAATCAAGTTTTGTATCTTTATGATATCTACTGTGTTTTTCATGACTTAGTGTAAGTGACAATAGGTGTACCGCAAAGTGGTATAAAATATGACTGCCGCTCAGTCCTGCACATTCTCTTTGCAAAAATAAGTAACGCTTGTCAATTTGTCTCCATCTCCTACTCCATCACTTACTCTTGCAACTTTTGTGCAAGTAAATGAGTGTGTGCATAGGGTGTGTTTGTTTCTGTGCATGTGTGCTCTTCTGTGTGTGTTTGCTTGGGAGTGTGTGTGTGTGTGTGTGAGTAATGGGGTGTTGAAATTGAAACAAATTTACTGAAGGACAAAAAACATCCGGAAGAAAAAAAACGGACTCAACCTATATGTCTGCTGCTTCACTAGTTCAATACAAATAGGCTAATATGTACATCAAACAGGCTAATATTCTAACTGGAAAAAACACCATGCCAATCTCTAGCTATGGTGAAGGGTATGTGATGATGTGGGGCTATTTTAATTCCAAAGGCCAAGGGAACTTTATCAGAATGCATAGTCCTGGATCCATGAAATAGCTGGCCTTTAAAAATAAAAACATAAAAAATCCTCCTCCTCCTATGGGAATTTAACATAGGGGTAAAAATACTTGCCCCCTGTATTTAAGGAAGAACATTTATTTTTTTACGATACCTTCCTCAATCACAAAGAAAATTGGTGTCCTTAGCGGTTGGATTGTTACTAATTAAGTCATTAAGATCAATTGTCAAAACGTGATTTTATATTCCTCTTTTTAGTCAACTTTAGCATGGGTTCAAAATAAATACTTATTCTCCCCACTGTATATACAAAGGAGCAGATACTGGTCCTGCTACTGGGTTAACGACCATCTACCACTCTGCCCTGCTCTCCTAGAGCAACTGCCTGTCTCCTGGAATCTCTTCCATGCTCTTGAGACTGCAATTGATGCTATACTCCTATGAACCAGTGTTCCCTTTATTTTTTTGAGCAGTGTATATATATGTGTGTGTGTCCACCCAGGTGAATGTGGTCTGCCTTGTGTCCTCAGGCTCCGGCAGCGTTATGCTATATACAGTATACAGTATATATATATATATATGTGTGTGTGTGTGTGTCCACCCAGGTGAATGTGGTCTGCCTTGTGTCCCCAGGCTCCGGCTGCGTTCGGCCTGGTGTCCTTCCTGATGCATGCAGGGCTGGAGCGCAGGCAGATCCAGAGCCACCTCCTGGCCTTCTCCGCCGCCGCCCCTGTGCTGGCCATCAGCACCTACTTCATCCTCAGCGCCGTAAGAGCCCCCGCGCCCGACACCTGAGCCCCCGCACCCAACACCTGAGCCCCCGCGCCCAACACCTGAGCGCCCAACACCTGAGCCCCCGCACCCAACACCTGAGCCCCCGCACCCAACACCTGAGCCCCCGCACCCAACACCTGAGCCCCCGCGCCCAACACCTGAGCCCCCGCACCCAACACCTGAGCCCCCGCGCCCAACACCTGAGCCCCCGCACCCAACACCTGAGCCCCCGCGCCCAACACCTGAGCCCCCGCACCCAACACCTGAGCCCCCGCACCCAACACCTGAGCCCCCGCGCCCAACACCTGAGCCCCCGCACCCAACACCTGAGCCCCCGCACCCAACACCTGAGCCCCCGCGCCCAACACCTGAGCGCCCAACACCTGAGCCCCCGCACCCAACACCTGAGCCCCCGCACCCAACACCTGAGCCCCCGCGCCCAACACCTGAGCCCCCGCACCCAACACCTGAGCCCCCGCACCCAACACCTGAGCCCCCGCGCCCAACACCTGAGCCCCCGCGCCCAACACCTGAGCCCCCGCACCCAACACCTGAGCCCCCGCACCCAACACCTGAGCCCCCGCACCCAACACCTGAGCCCCCGCGCCCAACACCTGGGCTGTGTCCAGAAGTCAAGCGTGCACGCTGGATAGTACCTTCTTTCCAGTAGCGTCTTAGTTAGCTTGCTCCTCAGTATGCGTTCCTACCTACATTTGGACAGCACTAACTAGTTGGCGTCACCTGACTCGGGGAGGGGGGTGTGTTGACGATTTGCACGACGTGTGGAGCTTGACCTGCGCTGTGCAATGGATTATGGGATATCTGAGGCCAAAAAAGATGCATCGATGCATGCTTGGAAATCACGCCAAACGAAGTACCCAACTAGTGAGAGCACTTGACTTTCGGACAGTCTATTCTGACATAACTTCCGGAAAATGCACACTGCCCAGCGTGCACGCTTGACTTCTGGACACAGCCCTGAGCCCCCGCGCCCAACACCTGAGGCGGACTTTGTATAGAATAGAATATACTTTATGGTCCCAAAGGAAATTAGACTTGGACTGCATTACTGCTACCGTGCTGCTAACATAAAAGTAACAAACATACACATATGACATATAAGTGCGTATACGTACCTGCATACACATACACATACACATACACATACTGTACATGCACATATAGCTACACACAACATACAGAAAATAAATAAATTAATAAATAATCATTTCAGGCACAGATAATTTCCTGTCTATCAGCCCTGGATTAAATTACCTGCTGTTTTATTTTTTTGGGAAACCGTGATTTTGTAACTACTAATTATAAACTGTTGTGAAAATAATGTTCAGTTTCACTCTTCACAGGTGAAGTGGTGTAGTAAGATATTATAACCATTAGAGGGCAGTATAGTGTTGCTTCATATAGCGTGCTAGCTTCATAGGGATTATGTGAGAACTAGTAATCCTGTGCATTGTTGAATTATCCCATTAATAATTTCAATACATTCCATTGTTTAGACTGGAGGATCACCTCAGCATCGTTTAAGTGCTACTGGAATTGGATTGTTGTTCTCAGCTGGAACTTTCCTGTATGTTGCAACGGTACATGTACTCCCAGAGATCAGCAACAGGGGGCAGCACCAATCCAACCATCTCCACCACCATGCAGGAACAGGAGCCTACCAGCAGGGGGGGCTAGGGATTCTAGAGAGTCTCACGCTCATTATTGGAGCTGGACTTCCTGTACTACTCGCCCTTGGATTGCCTGATGATTGACACACTCGTTAACACATCTCCACGGTGTGTATTAATGACTTTTGCAAATGTTTTTTTTCCCCTTGTGTAGGAATGGTACATTTCATAAAGAGTTGTATGACGGAAAATTACCTAACCAAAACCACCTTTTGTAAATATTATATTATTTTTTTCTGAACGCCTTTGAAGCTGAAATTCACACTTGAATTCTGATGGCCAAACTAGCACCATGTTCTCTACACCCATCAATCTTTAGTAAACTATAGTGCAAGAGGATCCCGTGAGGAATGCACACAAATAGCCATATATTACAGAGACCAAAAGAGTTTCACCCTTGGCCTTGGATCTAGGCACAAGATCTCAGCTGAATGTTTCATTGAATGAACATTCTCAAAGGTGAAGAAGGTCATCCTGGTCCATTCCTATTGGAATGATCTTTATATGTTTATTTAACGTTGCCGTTAAAGTGAAAGGCAACACGTCAAAAGCCATTTGAACAAGAAAAGTTTTAGTTATACGTCTGGTTCGATCAGTCAAAAATCTGACTGGTCAGTTGAATTACTAAAAATCAAATGTTTTAAATGCGGTAATTTTCTGTATTTCATTCTACATTCCTCTTATATATTTAGTATGGAAGATTTTTGCTTTTGCAGAGCTTTACAGTGGTTTGATGGAGGAGCCATATAGATTGTAGATTACCATTTGAAGACACCTCATCCAATCAGGAGCACTAGTGGATATTGTTGAACTAGTAGAATGATTGATGTGATTCAATAGCATTGTCTGTCATTCTACAGCTAATAATAGATTTACATTTGTGACTTTATCTTAGTTGCAAATGAAGCAGGCTGCCATACAATGTACATTTATTCAAAAGACTACATTTATTAAGAGCTGTAGAAATACCTTCAAAGAGGTCTGCAAAATACCTTTTGTTTTTGTTTTGACTCAGAAGCCATATTACAAGTGAACTTGTAGCAGTGAAATGAGAATTAGTTGTACTTTGCTTTTGATTAATGAAAGGAATTCAGATTCATGCTTGTTCATTCGTTTCATTATTTATCCAACTTTGCCCCTTTATCAGTCTGGGTTGTAATAAATAATACGATTGAGTAAGATATTTTATTTTCAATATTGCATCTTTCTTTGGTGTGTATGTTCCATTGTTCTGATAAATAAGTGAAACCATCATTGGAGAGAAGAAAAAAACAACGTTTCTCATAAATCTCTTTATTTACATAAATAACTAGATATGGATAAATAAATAATTCAATATTTAACTATCAGAATAGCACCTTTCAATCTATCCATTACCATAAAATCTCTGTATCACAAAAAAACAAAACAGTCTAGCTCATACTGATACTGGCATAGTATTGTTTGTCTTTGGTTAATGAACCACACTGGACTTACACACATCTGGCAAGTTTTGAATCCCTGAGCTGGTGCTTTGGAAGTGGCTTGTTTCAAGTAAATACCTCATTCCTTCCTCTTGGCAATAAATTCATAACAAAAACACTGAAGCACATTTGACACACGTACAATATTTCCAACATAAACTACATGTAGATATAAGGGTTTCAACAGTGTTGTGATACAATTACTGACCTGAACCATTATAATCCTCCTGTTTGAGTAACACTTTTAAGAAAGCTTTGGTCTTCACGATAAACTCCTCTATTTCACTCCACAGCTAGAGTATGCAGTTTGTCTGTGAGTTTCCCAATGTGTACATTAGCCTCTCTTCACAGCTCAGATATCCCTCCACCCTGTTTAGTTTGTGAGTTTCCCAATGTGTACATTAGCCTCTCTTCACAGCTCAGATATCCCTCCACCCTGTTTAGTTTATCGCTACCCTTAGGAATAACAGTTTCGTAAGTCTCAATTTAGTCTCGGAGTTATGTTGAAGTGCTATAACTTGTTGTTGACGTGCTATAACTCTTGTTGTTAACTTGTTGTTGAAGTGCTACAGTATGACTCTTGTAGTTGTAACTCTTGTTGTTGCTCAAGCATGTGTGTACTCTGAGAGAGAGGCAATAGTATGGCCAGAGACACAGAGCTGGTCTTGGGGTTGACCAGTGATGAGTCCGGCTTCAGAGAGTAAAAGTCCTGCCATGTGTTGGTTGTACCTGTGCGCTTAACACAGGTGATCAGCTGATCTACCAGACTTCTACTTTCTGAAGCCGGACTTTGATGCTTTTGGCCATGTCACATCTTGAGTTTGCCCAGGCTGGAGAAGAGCTGTGCCATGATGTCACATCTTGAGTTTGCCCAGGCTGCAGAAGAGCTGTGCCATGATGTCACATCTTGAGTTTGCCCAGGCTGCAGAAGAGCTGTGCCATGATGTCACATCTTGAGCTTGCCCAGGCTGCAGAAGAGCTGTGCCATGATGTCACATCTTGAGCTTGCCCAGGCTGGAGAAGAGCTGTGCCATGATGTCACATCTTGAGCTTGCCCAGGCTGCAGAAGAGCTGTGCCATGATGTCACATCTTGAGCTTGCCCAGGCTGGAGAAGAGCTGTGCCATGATGTCACATCTTGAGCTTGCCCAGGCTGGAGAAGAGCTGTGCCATGATGTCACATCTTGAGCTTGCCCAGGCTGGAGAAGAGCTGTGCCATGATGTCACATCTTGGGCTTGCCCAGACTGGAGAAGAGCTGTGCCATGATGTGACTGGAGAAGAGCTGTGCCATGATGTCACATCTTGAGCTTGCCCAGGCTGGAGAAGAGCTGTGCCATGATGTCACATCTTGAGCTTGCCCAGGCTGGAGAAGAGCTGTGCCATGATGTCACATCTTGAGTTTGCCCAGGCTGGAGAAGAGCTGTGCCTCCAGCGCCATCTTGTTGAAGGTGCAGCTGCGGGTGTGCTGGCGCACGCGCTCCCTCATGGTGAAGGAGGCCTGCGCCACCCTGCGGCTCTCCCTCAGCTGCTCCTCGCGCTCCCTCTGCAGCGCCTCACAGCGCAGCTCCTTGAGCCGGGCGGCGCGGAGACGCAGCTCCCTCTCGGCCTCCTCCCGCCGCTCGGCCTCCTCGCGCAGCTGCAGGTGCGAGCGCTCCTTGCGCCGGTTCTCCCGCCGCAGCTGCTGGACGCGGCCGGACCGCTGTAGCCGCGCCCGCTGCTCCGCCTGCTCCAGACGCTGCTGCCCGAGCTGTGCCAGGACGTGCTTCTCGCGCAGCCTCTGCCGGCTCTGCCAGCCCGCCCGCAGCTGTGCCCGCCGCATCTGCTCGTCCTCCCGCGCCGCCCGCCGCTGGAGCTCCTGCAGCCGGGCGTCCAGCACCTAGATGGATGGATGGATGGATGGATGGATGGATGGATGGATGGATGGATGGATGGATGGATGGATGGATGGATGGATGGATGGATGGATAGATAGATAGATAGATAGATAGATAGATAGATACAGTAGATAGATAGATAGATAGATAGATAGATAGATAGATACTTTACAGTAATTTCCCGCATATAAGCCGCATTGTGTATAAGCCGCAGGGCAGTGTTTTATGCAAGTTGAGAGAAACAAAACCATATTAACGCCATATTAACTGCCCCCCTGTATTACCCTCATAGCTGAAGACATTTTGCAAAATCAATCTATAAGCCGCGGCTAATAGTCGGGAAATTACGGTATTGATCCCCAAGGGGAAATTCAAGGTCCCAGCAGCTTAAGACACCACACACAACATACAGTACAATGTAAACAATGTAAACAGGAAAATTAAAAAGCAAATCAACAATCAACATGACTAAAGGAGCAGTAGAATACTATAGATAAGGGCCGGGTTTCCCAAAATTGTTAAGAAGCTCTTAAGTGCTAAGAACTTCTTAGGAGCGTTGTAAGAATGTTCTAAGAACGCTCCTAAGAAGTTCCTAGGACTTAAGAGCTTCTTAACGATTTTGGGAAAACCCGGCCAAGGTATGCATGAATGTACCTGGGCCCGGTTCTGACCCGAGCGCGCCAGCTTCTGCTCCAGCAGCCGCCGCTGGGCCTCCTCCAGGGCGCGCGCCTCCTCCTGCTGCGCCTCCCTGCTGAGGAGCGCGTGGCGCAGCTCCTCGCGGCCGTTCTCCTGCCGGAGGCGGCGGCGCTCGCGGCGCTCCTGGGTCCGGCGGCTGCGGCGCGCGCGCTGCTCCTTGCGCTGGGCCAGACGGCGCTCCCGCTCCTGCTCCTCCAGCTCCTCGCGCTCCCTGTCGTGGAGCAGACGCTCCTGCGAGCGCTTGCGCTCCTCGGCCTCGCGGCGCGCCTCCTCGGCGCGCTCCAGCCGCCGCGTCTCCTGCTCCTCGGCGAGCCTCCTCCAGCGCTCCTCGTGCAGGGCCATCTCCTGCTCGCGCGCTCCGACCTGCGCCTCCTCCTGGCGCTCACGGTGCTGCCGCCGCACCTCCAGGTCCTCCTGCCAGCGCCGGATGCTCCGCAGGAGCTCCTTCCTCTTGAGGCGCTCGCCGCGGAGACGCCGCGCCTCCTCCTTCTCCTGCTCCTCGCGCCGCTGCCGCTCCTCCCAGACGCTCAGACGCTGCCGCACCTGTTCGTCCTCGTGCTTGACCAGCATCAGGGCGGCGATTTTGCGGTCTTTCTCGGGCACGGTGATGCTCAGCTTCTTCTGGATGTCCCGGGTGAGTTTCTCCAGCTGCTTCTCGGTGGCAGGAGAGTGTCGCAGGTCTCCCAGGCTCAGGCTGCTGCTGCCAATCTGGCTGCGGGCACTGAGGAGCCTGCCATTGTAAGTTGGGAGGTGGACCAAGGGGTCACCAGTGGCTAAAGAGGCTGTTTCACTGAAACTCACAGACCCCCGACGGCCCAAACTAACCCCAACTGTCTTATTTTCCAGCCTTCTCTGTGTATCAGTGGTGTTTCTATTCTTAGTCGCTGTGCTTTGGCTGTCAGTCATATGCTCAAGAACCGTTTCAAGGGCAGGAAACTGTTTTAAGGATGTCCCAATACCTTTACCTTCCTCTATAATCCTCGCTCGCTCCTCTCGACAGAGGCGCAGGAGTCGAACTCGTTGTTTTTCGTGAGCCTCGTACAATTTCGTGATGGCTTCCAAAGGCATGTCTTTGTTTTTCTCCACGAACTCAGAAAGGGACTTAAACAACAGATCAACTGGTTTGATGCCCAATTTTGAGCATGATTCCAATGAGCGAGGACTAGTAAGCACATATCTGCAACCTTCTGCATCAGCTGTGTCAAAGTTATTGAGATCCAGATGAAGTAGAGGGGACGGCGGCCTTATGTCCTCCATGTTGTCGGCTAATAAAGGCTAATGTGTCAAGCTAATGGCGTTTCGCTGACCATATGGCGATGGCAATCTCCACACGTAGGCTGTCATCCGTTCAAGCTGAGATAGGCTACTTATCTCTGACAGTAGTTCAGGCACTTACTCAGACCAGCTGATTTACAAACTTGTCCGTGAATACAACATGACCAGACAGAGATAAAGTTATTTTGGTCAGACTATCGAGGTTAGAGTAGCCTACACTACTCTGTGTACTGTACTACTCACATTGCATTCCTCGATCCGCTTACTAGTGTTTGTCACGTTAGGACGCTTCTTTGGTGACCATGGGAAACCACTAACGTTGTTTACCAAGAGTCCCTGACTGTTCTACCACATAGCAAGATCATGCAGCGCTCTCTAGTGGGTGGAGGAGTCAACTTCAACATGCAACACCTAGTCAAAGATCCTTACACTCTCTAACCTAGTCAAATCATAGTCAGTGGTGAAATCCCATCGGGTGTTATTAGAACTGCCATGGATTTCAATATCATGTTACTTAATGGCAATGATCATTATTGTAATAGTTCAATCCGAGCTATTCAATAATGTTGTCCCTGCTCAAGGTTAATCTTTTGACCAATGGCCTACAGGTTTATGTTCAGCACTACCCAGATTTTATGAGGATGCGTCCACTATGTGAATATATGGAAGACAGTAGGCCTAACCAAGCTCAGAAATTGGCCTGCATCTTATACACAAACTTAATTTTGGCTTGACAACCTGACATGCTGTAAAAAAAAAAAAAAAAACACTGATTCTCTGCCTGCAATTAGGCTACACTGGCCGTTGTTTGTGAACATGTGACCCATAGTGATATGTACATATAACATTTACTAATTAGTGGATGTATCTTTTAAACTTGATGGGTCAGCCTAAAAGAGCAACCTTTTGAGCAACTACATGCAGTTCCATTAATTCTGACTGAATGACGATGATTTGCCAACTAATGATTAAAGTTCTCCAGTAAATAAGTTGTTGCTCAATATCAATGGGAACATTGCCCAGCAACATTGCTCAGAAAGTTGTTTTACAACTCTCCAGTCAGTCACAACTGACAAGGTTTTCTTTTGAAATGATGTAGAATCTATTTCCATTCATGTCTAAAATGTTTTCCACATTTGATGAATATCCCCCCACTGAACGATTGCCTTATTTCACAACTGGGATGTTTCTTTGGCAGTGTTATGTCTACGTCATAGGCAGCGCTTTGAGGACTGGCCATATTTCAATCTGTCATGTGGCCATGAAAGCCCCCCCAACAAAAAAAAAAAAACCCTCTTCAGCAACAGCCATAAAGGCTTTTTACTGTGGATCTTTTAATACAATGATGTCTTCTGCTTCCCTCCAATCCAGTGCTCTTGTGGGGACAGCTCCTCTGAGAACAGGCTCCTGCGTCAGCACCTGGGAGCTCAGGAGTTGTTCTGGAGAAATGGCTGAACTGTGGTGGCCTCCCTGCCTAGTAAATACCTTTCCTTGACACATGGGGTGCCTCTCATTTGGGCTTTTATACACCCTCCCTTCTCTCCTCGATCCTCGTCCTTACTGATCTAGATAAAGAATGATGGGGCGGCAACAATGGGATAGTCTATCCAGTTTTAGTTACAGATCAGTGGGAACGCCAATCGAGGAGAGATGTTGAGAGGCACCCATGGTTTGGGGGTGAACCTCTTCTTTAAATTAAGTGGTGTGAAGCAGCTTTCACTTTCTTTGTATTTCTGAATATAAATAATCAAGACTATTAGAAATATTAGACAATGTACATGATATACTAAATACAATTGAGTGCAAGGATATTTGTGAGAACCTTCATTTTAAAGGGGTTAAATACTTATGCAACCCACTGTAGGTATCTGAAAGGCCTTTTATTGAATATACCTAATTATTGTTAAAACACACACAGTTAAAATGTAGCCAAATGTGTAAGATCTCCTGCACAGTGGTCTTATTGCATAAGCGGCCAGCCTTGTTCTCTAGGCTGGTGTGAATTTGTACTGCTGGTCATCCTTCATGTTCATTAGATCCAGTTGGGGCCTACCACACACCCAGTGCTGGCGTGCGCATGTGTAACTTCACGGAGTAATGTTTAAACTTGAAGGCTTGTATATTTGGTCTTTTGAGGTCTTAGGTTGGCAGCTAACAGTAAAGTTTAAAGGCATAGTTCAGTATTTTACACTTTAAGCCAGCGAGCATGAAGCAATACAGAGAACATTCTAAAGCAGCCAAATTGCAGCAACAGGACCACCAGCTGTCAACCACTCGTTTGCATCCTAGGCAATACAGAAAACGGGCTTAAAGTGTAAAATACCGAACTATGCCTTTCAGTAAAAGTAAACACATGAAGCACTCAGAATTGCCAAAACATAGAACACAGTATTGCTTTGTCTGTCGAATCTGATTATACCACAGAAGAAAATATGTAAGCATTTTATACAAACATATTGTATTTTTTTCTGTATCACAGATTACAATTTGGCAGTTTACAACAGTTTACATACAACAGAGCAGACTCACCATTACCTCATTTTACCCGAGTCTTGGCTCTGAGCAGACAAGACACCTACCCTGACTGCACATTGTGCTTTTAAAAAATTGAGAGCAGTTAGAATGCATACAGATGATAAATACAACACAGGCTCATTATATACAGATACAAAAGACCGTTTGTTTTTTTTTTGTTTTGTTTTTTAAAAAAGGAAGCGTTGAAACACTGGTCAACCAAAACTTGAATTACCACAAGATCCATTTAAAACAAAAACAACAAAACTCTAAAACATCTAGTAAGGCTAAAAATAGATTTTCCTTCATCTTAAGTTTTTAAAAATGTTTGAAGGAACAGGCATTTCATACAGTACATGTACATGCAATACTGAATTAGAAACCTGAAGCCTTTGTAAAACAAAGTTGACCTAAGTAACGTAATTGGCTTGATAAAGTCAGGCAGACATGTCTTTTAAAGACATTTCAAATGACTACTTCAGACATGAATAGCTGCATCATTTTTGTTGCACTGAGTCAAATGACATAATTGGCACAAACGTCAGTGCAATGCATTTACAAGCTGATCTAACAGTTCATGCTACAGAGCCCTATTCACTGTTTTTTTTTTTTTTTTTAACAACCTGAAACTTGTTCATCATTTTATAAACTAATGCTACATCACTTACAGGACTAGTCTACACTTCGTTGGGCACCTAAACTGTAATAAAAAGGGGTTCATTATTCTTCACATTTGACACAAATGGTTTGTTGTTGGGTTTTTCTTTTTTCCAGTTTTCCGTAGGACCAGGTTTACAAAGGAGCGGCAGCAGCATTACAGACACTTGACTGACCGCTGCGGGCACAGTTAATGTAGCAGTCCCTCCTAACAGGACAGAGAAGCGGTATTAATACAGGGAGGGAGGTGGCGCAGGTGCCGTTCTCCCCCGGGCTCTGTAACCTCATCCAGACACACGCACTTCTGGCTCCGAGTGACGCGAGACAGGCTGGTCAAAAAAAACAACAACAAAAAAAAGTCCCCCCCACCCCAACCCCTGACCCCCGACCCCTGACAACTCAAAGTCCGAGCCCTCAGCAGGGGAGGGGGCTCATGAGAACAGGCGTCCTGCTGTGCGGTCAGTCTCTCAGATCATGGCCCGGAAGCCAAAGGACAGCGCGGCTCCCAGCGCCAGGCCCAGGGACAGGAAGAAGGCCATGATGGCCCCAGCGGTCTCCGCCTCATGCTGGGCCACTTTCCTGACGAGGGAGACAAAACAAGCCATGAGACGGACGCTACGCTACGCAACGCAGACGCAAGGCCGTCTGACGGAATGGAAACAATCATGTGACTTGACCACTAGTACCCATTTTGGGAAAACAAATAATATGTATGTATGTACAGTATGTGTGTATGTATGCATGCAGGGTTGTTTATATATGTATGTATGTACAGTATGTGTGTATGTATGCATGCAGGGTTGTTTATATATGTGTGTGTGTGTATGTATGCATGCATGTATTTGTACTCACTTTGGACCGAAGCACATGCAGAGACTGGCCAGGTAGCCATTGCTGAAGGCGAAGAAGATCATGAAGATGATGTACCAGGCGTCGTGAGCGAACACCACGGGGAGGGTGTGTCTGGGCTGCACGTTGCACAGGATGAAGAGAGGCACGAAGATGACCCGTGCACACACCAGGACGGGCAACAGAATGCTGTCTTTCCCGGGCTAGAGGGGCAAGAGAAGACAACAGAACGACACAATTGTTTACAATCGCCGTCTTCCACAATCACACTTAAACGCAAGCATGTCTGGCCTTGACAACAACTGAACTGTGTCTGTGTTGCTGATGAATTTGAGAATGTTCCACGACAGTAAAGGTCACTTGCGTGTGGCACGGTTCAGCTCAAATGTCTATGGAACAATCGGACTACGAGGGGGAAAGAATTCCGGACTTTCTCCGATGCCTCTCATCATTGAGGTTTTGGGAATAAAAACCCATCTGACCAATTCAACTCTGCCTAATGCAATTAGCTTGCCCTTTCAGCGGAGATATCACAATCGAACGATACAGCTCCCAGTCCGAGACTCCCAACAACTCCACATTCTTTGGCCTCTCATGCAACATTGAGAGCAGACCCCACCTCAAGGCCCCTAAACCAATTCCTCTAATTAGATTCCAGTCAAAGTGCAGGGGGTTGGGGTGGGTCATCCATGAGACAGATACAACCATGTTTGGAGAGGGGGAGGAGGAGGAGGAGGAGGAGGAGAAGAAACAACCTCCTCATTGAGAAGTATGCATGCCTGTGGTTGAGGGAACATTGGAAGTAAAGCACATGATCTGCACACAGCTGGTAGAAGAGTGCTGCAGGTCAAAAGAGGGGAAGGGGGTTCTCTTACAAACTCAGTTCTGGAACGCCTCGTGTGCGCTCACTTGACTCCCAAGTTCTCTTTCTTTCTTTCTTTCTTTCTTTCTTTCTTTTATTTGGTCCTCCCCCAATATGATTTAATCAACGGCATAATGAACACAAAATGACTGTGGATTCAAAACCAAAATATATTGGTGGTCAGCAACTGATTCAACAAAAAGGCAGCCTTTGAGAGGTGCACTCGGGGTGAGTGTAAGTGGATAAAACTGTATTTGGGCCAATTAAGCAGCGGAAATCAGCTGTGCGGTGGGGCTACGTGCACATGTGTTGGTGAGAGCGGCCATTACGCTCCTACAGGGGCAGAGGCTACGGACTGTGTGCAGATCCAGTCACAGGTCGAGCCGGTTTTACCTACGTGTAGAACATGCTCTCTCTGCCCATGCAAAGCCTTACCCATCTACTTCTATATACAAGTCTCCCATAAATCTTGGGTATAATGGAAAATAAACTGCTACATTTAGTAAGTGTTTATTTATATGGCGCATTTATCAAGCACAAAGTGTAACGTAAAGTTAACGTATGATAAATGTTTGTGTTAACATAAAGTTGATGTATGATGAATGCTTATGTTCATATCAGCAGGATCAAGTCTGTTTAAACAACCACACGCAGCGCTACCACCAACTGAATGTTCCAGAATCTTTTCTTTTTCCCTTTAATAAAAAGATCTGTTCTACAAGGAGAGATGAGAGCATGGAAAAAAAAGAAAAAAAAAATCCTGCTCATGTTTGCAGGGCTCCTCTTGGGCGTCATTACTCCGTCTGGAGCGAGGCGAGGGACCCCGGGGTAGAGCAGGGGAAATGCCTTTTAATCCACCCAGCAAGCTCGTCCAACCAGCTTCAGAGAACAGATGTTACGTGGGATTCCTCCAGGAAAAAAAAAAAAAAAAAAACACCCCAAAACAAAACAAACTTCTTGCTTTCTGGGGGGATTTCTAAGAAGCCTTTACTTTGTGTCTCTCATAACACACACACACACACACACACACACACACACACACACACACACAGGGCCCTCTACTCACCCACATACACACAGCGGTGAGGCTGCGTCCGGCCCAGTCCATCACATTGAAGAGGAGGAAGCAGGACACGGGGATGAAATACATGTCTGACGAGGAGAGAAAAACAATCACCTCAGAACAACGCAGGCTGAAATGACAACAATTAGCAAACGACAAAGTGCTTCTGAGACAAAAAGACAAAGATACTCACACACGCGCACACACACACACACACCCTTACCCCAAGCACCAGCATCCACCACTGAGGTTTTTACGTCCACAGTAACTGCAGGGAACGTGCCGATGGTGACCGCAAAGATGCAGCACACAGACAAAGCCATGACCCAAATCTGCAGGTTAGAGACGACAACACACACACACACACACACACATTAATGTAAAGGAGGCCTTTAGCATATGATATAACGGTAGAATATTATCTGTTAACGGGCATGATGCCGACATTACTAGACTCTTGAATCCCTGGTATTTGACCCAAATAGGAAAGTCATGACCTGCTCTGACTTGATCAGACGTAATACACTTTAACGCACTGCAGCCCTCCAGGTGAACACCACACTACTCCCTGTGTGTGTGTGTGTGTGTGTGTGTGTGTGTGTGCATGTGCTGCTTCAGCTCTCTGAGACAATCATCCCAGTGTACAGGCGAGGGGAAAAAAAGAAAAAGAAGTCTTCGGTGGGGAATGTTGTACCTGCTTAAAGATGGCGAACACGGACACAGCTGGCTTGCCGTCTTCGTCGGTCAGACTGACCACAGGCCTTTTCTCTGCAGGGCCGTCTGGGGAGAGGGGACGAGACGAGCGAGACTCAACATGGAGATAAACGCTTTGCAGCACAAGCCTAAACATGGTGGCTCTGACGCCCAGTCTGAGTGTGTGGAACACTGAGAGTGTTGTGCTCTTGTTGTTGGTGAAGGAGGAGAAGCAGCAGCATCATCATTACAGTCTAGACGACGGGAATACGGACTTTCCACTCAGAAACCACACGGCAGGCAGGGACAGTACTGTAAACAGCCGCGCTAACCCTGCCCAGGGTGTGGGGAGCAGGGGTAAGTTTGTGGAGGAACGAGAAAGCCATACTTCCCAGTGGTTGGGGGTTGTGGGGGTGGTGGTTCCCCAAGAGATTTAATTAAAGACATTCTTTTTGGCTCATGGGCTAAACCACGCAAGAAATGATTTAGATGTTTACTAGTGCTGAGAGAATATACTGTATAGAGAATCTATGGCTGACTCGTACCTTTCTTGAGCAGATCCATCTTGTTCTCCTCGTCACTAATAGGCTGATGGCCATTGCTCTCGGCGTAGTACTGGAAAAACTCCTGCAGTGGACACAAAAGGGAAGACTTGTTCCAGGAAAATTCATTTTAATAAGTCTTCAAACTTTAACTTCTTTCAAGTTAATACCCCACCCAAAACCACCCGGCACTGGCACTCAGCCAATGATGGCACATACAGTATACAACGAAATGTGAGACGGAAGGAAAAGTATGACTGTTGTTTGGCTAAACATTGCTTAAGCTTGAGTACACACACTAAGCCTGGATGGGTCAATACAGAGGACAATATTCCCTCAAGATAAATAAAGCCACTCGACATCCTAGATCCTCTTTGTGACTTCCTGACTCATCGTCCTCACTCATCCTGCATCACAGCCTATAAACCAGCGCTGGTCAAATGACTCACAGACGGAACGTTTCGTACCATTTTGGGCAGGGCGAGGTAGGAGAAGATGGCCAACAGGATCACAACGCAGGCGGTGATGAAGTAGCCAAAGGAACTGTCGTTGAGGGCCGAGCCAGCTGAAAACAGAGAGAGGTCACAGGTCATCACCCTGCAGCTTCCTCCACTGTCAAGGGTGATGAGGGGTGCCTACAGCCACCTCTTATTTTCATCCAACTCTGGTGGAAGGGGTTTCCTAAAGTCTGCCCGTCTGTGTAGTAACTGACCTACTACATAAGGATGCAATCCTGTGGTGGTGTTAGTAAAGAGGGCCACTTCATTTACAATTATTGTAAAAAGCTAAAAAAGTTTTTAAAAAAGTTGTTAGGATCTACACACACATGGCTAATTAGGCTTTAGCATCACTTCAAATGAGGACTACCCATGAACTTTGAGAAGAAATAAAGGTTAAATGAATGAACAAATTAATTAGATCACTTTAAATCTCTTGAATTTCCCCTTGGGGATCAATAAAGTATCTATCTATCTACAGTAATTTCCCGCATATAAGCCGCATTGCGTATAAGCCGCAGGACAGTGTTTTATGCAAGTTAAAAGAAACAAAACCATATTTAACACCATATTAACTGGTCCCCTATATTAACCTCATAGCTGAAGAAATTTTCCAAAATTAATATATAAGCCGCGGCTAATAGTTGGGAAATTACGGTATCTATCTATCTACTTTCTGGTTTAATAACAGCCTTTGTCCACTAACATGGCGTCTTATGGCGCGTAGCGGGACGGGACACTTACAGGCCAGGGCGCAGATCATGGAGAATGCGGCGAAGGTTCCGGCGAGGCCCTGGCCGCTCATGATGGGCGTGGTGTAGGAGGCAGGAAGCATTCCCGCCAGGCCGAAGAGACTGCCCTGCAGCACCGCGCCGAAGGCTGTGGAGGGGAGTGCAAGCACACAAGACTGAGAACGTGACCGCGTGACCGCGTGACGAGCTGGAGCCGTCAAGTGTGTGAGAACGCAGCATTGCATGAGGAATGGAAGGTCAAAGTTCATGTCCCCCCCCAAAGCCCTTCATCTCACTCCTTGCTCCTTAGTTTTGAGCCTCTGCCCAGGGAATCTGAACAACATCAACAAGCAGGCTTATCAAGAACTCCTCTCTTCCTCTCTTCCTCTCTGAGCGGAGCAGAACTAGGCACAAGCATCAGCAGCAGACATGTGGCTCAACACTACTACAACCAGGGCTGGAAAATTATTCTCCCAATCACTAAGAGCTAAATGGTCAAATTCATCAGCCACTCAACAGTCTCATTTCACCAGCATTTGGCTGGAGCTAATTACCAGTACCTGACCACAACCCATAACTGAGCTGAATAGAACCACAACCTGGGGCTGCAGGCTGTGTGTGTGTGTGTGTGTGTGTGAGCACTGGAGCACAGCAGAAACACAGGGGGGGGTCCCCCGGCCTGCAGTGACAGTGGCGTGGCCTGATTAGAACGGAGGGGCTGGGGCTGCTGGGGCTGCTGGGGCCTGACCGAGCCATCTGGCCAGCATACAGGACACATGGCAGGGACACAACACAACACAGTAAAGCTACAACTCACACACACACACACACACACACACACACACTCACAGTTTATACAGACGATCTTGATCATGGTGAGCGTGAAGAACGGCACCGGGGACACGTCCACCTTGACCAGGACGGCGGTCATCAGGAACACCACCAGGATGACCGAGAGGCAGCCGGAAATACGCAGCTTCTGAGGGATCCTGACCAGAGAGGAGGACAGAGAGGAGGAGGAAGAGGAGGATGAGGGAGAGGAGGAGGAAGAGTTGTGAGTAGAACATTCCTGAGGAGCTGTTTACACAGGGGAGTGGAGCGATCGGAGATCCCTGGCAATCCTTCCCCGTACCCACACATAATTAAAACAAACACGGCCCTGAGGAACGCGAGCCTCAAACGGTGGGATCATATGCCTCCATATGTGCAGGCCAGTCTCACGCAATCCCACCTGGACTCACAGAGCCCTCACCCACCCCTGGGACACCACTGGGCCCCCCGACACCCACAGGGGAGCTCAGGAGGAGGTGCAGATGGGTATGCGGGGTTTAGAGGAGTACGGTTAGGGTCAGGGATGCATTGAGGGCAGCAGCAGCAGGAGGAGGAGGAGGAGGAGGAGGAGGAGGAGGAGGAGGAGGAGGAGGAGGAGGAGGGCAGGGGGAGTCATAGCGAGGCGGGACCAAAGAAGGCATGAGCTGCAGGAGTCCGTGGGGTGAGAGTTGGAAGTGGGACAAAGTTGAGATAGGCACTTATATATATATATATATATATATAAAAATAATAATAGATTTTTAAAAAAAAAGTCAGATAAAAGGACTGAGGGACTGTGGATTGAATTCTGGGTGTTAATGCAGATTCAGAACACAATCAAAGTGCTGAAGCCATGGGGAACGTGAAATGCACGTCAGATGTGGCCAAAGTCGGATTCCTTTTCCAAGCATTCCATTTCTAAGTCTTTTAATGAGTACTGATGTTGGGTGTGAATGAGGCAGGTGAACAGGAGCACAGGTGAGCTGTGGCGTACGCTACCTCTGGTGGATGAAGGAGTTGAGGCAGGTGAATATGAGAAGAGGCACCATGGCGCATAGGGTCATCACGTTGCTGAACTTGGCCTGCAGGACATTGCGGCCATCATCTCCGGCACCTTCTGCACGACTGGCGTTCAGCGTAACGTTACCGACTTCCACTACTGGATCCGCCAGCCTTTCCACAAAATACTACAGAGAAGAACAAAGATGGATCAGTTATAAAAATAACACCGATTGATCATTCAGTTATAAAAATAACACAAAGATTGTTCAGTTGTAAAAATACTGTAAAGATCGATCAGTTGTAAGAATAACAGTGCATACAGCCCAGGTCAGGGCAAGTCCTCCATATACGCACATTACGCAAGTTGCGTAGGGCCCCGCAATTAAATGAAGGCCCCCCTCCCCGGTCTCCCCTTGAGCCAAGCTAGTAACAGACAGGTAGCCATATACCGATGCAGCGACAGCGTTTCATAAGCTACATTAACAAGATGAACGTGAATACGAAAGAAGAAACTTCACGAGAATGAACTGCGGGAACAGCAGTCGGTAACTTGCGTTCATTCCATGGTTTGATGTCTACACGCATCTCTCCAGTGTGTGTTGCTGGCCTAGTCTAGGGCAACCAAACAAGGAAATTAATCCCCTGATCTGTCTGCGGCTTGCTTGCCAGCCTTCCCCTGTCACGGCAAAGTTGTGAAATATAATCACGTCTTCTGTTTTTAGTGCTGCATGGGCAATAGATCGCAAATTAGGCCTATATGAAGTATTAGCCTATAATTATTGCTTAAAATAGTCTACGTTTGGAAAAAATATTGAAGGGAATCAGGGGAGCCAGTTCAGTAGCTATGTCTTGGCAAGACACACAGATGAAGAAGAGTCAGCCTCAGACAGTAGGCTACTGGCCCTAAGTATCAAAACCGCCGTTTTGGAGGAAATATTTGCCGTCTTTATGCAGGGAGTGCAGTATTTTGGACACAAAAAACTGCATTGTGTCGCATACTGTACTTTACTACAGAAATGCATTGGACATGAAAATACTGCACTGCACTGTAGCCAACGATAACTGAACTGTACTGCGAAAAAACTGCAGTTATTTTTTCTAAGGGGATATGTACAGCAAGCATCAAAAGCAAACGGCCCAGACCTACAAAAATCTTCCGAAGACATCCCAAATGGGGTGGGATGGTTGTATTGGAAGCACTGAGGTGTCACCAAGTCACATAATATATATTGAAAGTGGCTCTATTTTGGCCCTCAGAGTTAAGGTAGGAGGGCCCCTTAGCAGGATTTTGTCTAGGGCCCCATGGAGGTCTGAACTGGTCCAGCCATAAAACATAAAGACTGGTAAGAGCACAAAACCCATCATGGCTTGTTGTGCCTCGGGTACTCTAGGATTATGATGCGAGGCAAACTTTTTGAGCAATGTTTCCAGGCAACCATATGACTTTTTATTTTTTCCCCTTACGAGCAGAAAGTTACCCCCTGTCGATTTAAGACACCCAGATAAAACCAAAGCTGCCCAATATTACTGGACAAAACGCCCCAACAACATGACTCATAACAACATTGCTGAAAAAGAACACCCGGCATATCATCCCCCTAAATCTAGCAACTGCCACTGATTTCAAGGTTGACAATGACATCTGTATGGGGAGTAACTGTTACCATGGTTGCAGTCATAAAGAAGTTCCAGGGCAGTAGAGTTCCAAGTCCCAGGATGAAAAAGATGATCCAGACAGCATTATACCTGGTAAGAGTTATGACAACGCATTACACACGATACAATCAAACACACACTCACTTGTTATGCAGACAACACCAACTCGCTTGAAAATATTACAACTGATGTGATATACTTACTTGTCTCTGGGAGCGGTGAAGGCCGTCATTTTCGATTTTTTTTTTTTCTGGTTGTGGTTGATTCGAGGGCTTTTTACTGAACGGAATTAAAAATCTGAAACAAAGACAAATAAATAAGTCAAACACACACTCACACACACTCCTCACTTTAACTCTCTCACTTATTTCCTCTTGCACAAAAGTGCACATGATGCAAGAAACCAACTCGAGTTAAGTGAAACTATCAATCACAGCTTCAGCTGGACAAGATGACACATCCCAGTGTTGATTCCCAGAGGTCATCCTCATAGAATTATAAGCAACGCAACGCAACGCAACGCACGTACTGCATGAGAGGCCAATGCCGGTCAGCCCTCGCACAGTTCCACCTCTGGTCCCTCTCTTGTTCGTGCACTGCTGGTTCAGTTGCTCCGAGTTCAGGACCAGAACGACCCCACCACCGGCCCATACACACACCCACCTCGACGCCATACACACCCACAGGAAACTAATCACATTTTTAATTTATATCTAAATTCCTTCCCTCCCTGCCAAACCCCAAGTACAACAAACCGGCCAGAAACCAAATACACATTGTCCTCGGGTATTGATTCGGGCAGGGTCTACTTGTGAAAACAATTTGCGGTGAGCTAAAGAACACAAACGCGCCGAGGCAGAAACTAATTGAAGCCCTCACTACACGGGCGTCTCGCTGTGAGAGTCCTCACTGCAGAGGTTTCTAGAAGATTCAGGCTTCTATAGGACGCAGGCTGCAGGCTCCAAACTAAGCTCTGCATGCCAGATTTATCAAATGTATTCAAAATCCTCCAGACTGAGGAACAGGGTTTAAGCTGCAGCTGCACCAAATCTCTGTACTTACGCATCCCAGAGAGATAGCATACTCTACCATCTCAATCCCACAGCCGGAGAACCACAGCACTGTCAGCAACGCTCAGCTTTCCAAAAAACAAAAAATCCACCCACCCACACATCATTCAAAAGGTGATGCGTTTAAAAATAAATAAATAAATAAAAAAAAACCAAACAAACAAACAAAACTAAAACACTTGTCAAGACGACAGCTATCTGGAACTTACTCCTGTGATGGATAATGTCCCAAAGGCTGTGTGGAGAGCCAAAACGTAGAGAGTGAGAGAGAGCGAGCGAGAGCGAGTGTGACAGAGATGGAAGCTCCCTTGCGTGCACAGACTCCAGATATCCCTGGGCAGACTCTCCAGTCAGGGACCACTAAAGCATAGGGGCTTAGCCAATTCAATTTTATAGTTACGAGGTGGTCTAGTAGCCTACGCGACCCTCAGAGAGTCCCACCTCCCACCTCTAGCTGTTCCAGTCCGTCCGCTGAAGGAACGCCCCTGTGAGAGAGATAACAGATGCAGCAGGCCCGAGACTACCTCTCCCCTCTTCCTCTGGCTGCTCTCCAGCCACATAGATAGATGGCTGGCCACTTGAGTGCTGTCAAAACTCCTCTTCAGTGCCAGCACACAAAACGTGTGTGTACGTACACACACACACACTCTTACTAAATAACACAAACTTTCAGTTTCTCCCTTGCCAGACACTCTCAGTCCTCACATTTGTGCACTGAACTCACGGTGATCCCCAGGAAATGTGTGCGTTTGGAGATGTTTTTGGAAGTGACAAAAGAGAGGGAAAGGAGGGAGATGGAAGGGAAAAAAGTTAAAGTCCGCCAAAGCAAGAACAAACAAACCAAACAAACAGCTCCGGCCTGCACCAAACAAAGCATCCTCTACAACCCTATAAGACAAATAACTCAGCGGCGCTGTATACAGTCAAGGACCAGGCTGAGCTCCAGGCATCCAAACAATAGCCATCCTGACGGGCCCCCAGGCCCAGACAACATCATCTCTATTCCGGGGCCTTTTATTCACTATGGAAAAGCCCAGCTGTCCAGCAGCTCCAGCAGACTCTTTTCCATCACAGCAGGATTCCGATCGTTGGAAACAAGCTCCAGATACACAAAAACAAACACACAAACAAACATATACACACACACACACACACCAACTGAGGAGCGTTCACGGACTGCTGAGAACTAAACCACAAATTGAATAATTTGTAATGTTAGCATAATGAAACAGATCCTGTCCCATTTAGAGAAACCTGTTGACATGGCCCGAGCATGGTAGCTCATGGCATTCACCCAAGCCCTCATGCAGGCCTACAGTGGCATCTCTGTGGTAGGCAGATAAACGACTTAACAGTCTTTGATTAGATTTCCATTATGAGATTAGGGGTTAATGTAAATTCTCCAGAGGTTCAACATACTAGAGACGGGAGATATCTGAAAAATCTAAACTACCACAGCTCAGTTTCTAGAAATCTTCAGCCGAAAGGTCACAAAAAAAAAAAAAGAGCGACCAACCATTCTAAACATGTCCTCAAATCAATTCCATGTGGGATTCTCTGTCGAAGCTTTACAAATAGTAGCACTTGTCCATCCATTTCCGCTGCAGAGCATCTAGCGCCACACCCCTCACACAAATAAAACAAGCCCTGAAGGAGGGAACAGAGGAGAACTACTGACCAGCTTCAGCCCCTTTAGCCACGGCGAGTGTTGCTCTCCTTACACAATACTTCAGCCTTGGACAATGAACCTGATGTATGTCTGCCAACAGAACAGGGGGCCACTGACTCTTTACACTTAACCAAACAGAAACGTTTGTTTGAGAAGCACCCACACTCAAGAGGAGTTACAGTGTCTTTAAACTCCAGTGCTGGAGTCACTGCCACAGTTAAGCTACAGTAGATGAAGAGATACAGCTCAGACAAGGATACACAAGTTTCAAATAAAATCAAATGTATGCATTTATCAACACAATAAATTATGAATTAGACACATTAACAAATGTCATAAATCACAACAATTAGCTTACAGTTATTTTGTAGCGAACTCTCTATCCATTCAGAAAAGTCCTCCCTCAGCTTCACTGGGCAACTATGGCCTCAATGACATAATCCTGTTAAGCTGAGCTGTGACTGAAAATCAGTCATTTCAAGTATTTTCTACAGGATATTACAGTGCAGATATCGTGATAGTAAATTCCATGACAATATCCAGGACGAATCTTTCAGATCTTTTACAAGAACGACTTTCCAATAATTCCAAGAATAATGTTACAATAAATGGATTTCTTGGGCCTCCTCCCCCACATCTCCACTGTCCTCTCAACCACACAGCTAAGCTGCCAGGTCAGCCCCCCCCCCCCAACCAACACTAACTTACACCATGCTAGGACCATGTGCATTCAAAACCTGCACGATGCAATTACCCTAAACTTTGTTACAACCAATGGAATTTACACGGATCCCCCTACATCACATGGTCGGAGGAGAGTCTGATTGGAGGCACTGGGTCCCTGATTGCTGGCGTTCGGTCCATTAAAGCTGCTGCCTCTTGGTGCCAGCAGACTGCTGCTCTGTATAGCAGCACTGCAGTAGGCTAGCTCTACCCTGCTCTGCTCCTTCTGCCAACCAGTTGTACTGCCAGCGGAGGGCTCACATTTCCGCTCTTCAGGTTACAGGCCAAAACATGACATGCGTGAGTTCTGACATTTCCTTTATGGCCTTTTAAGATAGCGCAACAGTTTATTTTTTAATGACACCGTCAATGGCGGCTGTTGAGCCACACAATAAAAATGTGGAGCCACACAATAAGAATTATTGATCACAGTTGGCTACCTGATGCTTCTGATAAGTAACTAACTACTAACACAAAGAAGGAAACCGTACATCAACTAGTAGAAAAGTATGCAGCAGGGGAAAACAAGTGCCACTGGGCTCCAATGGTTCATCTAACGACAGGTGCTCTTTCGTAAGATGGGTACAATTCATACTAAACAAAAGTAAATCCTACCAGTAGCTGGACACGTCCATGACATAAAACTATGGCATTCTGTCTTTAGGCAAATGTGTTCATATTCAGCGCATTATCTACCTAAAGACGAGGTGCCTTTTTGTCCAGGGTGTTACCAGTTACTGCCAGGGATTTTTTATTCCTAGAAAAGTAGGCCCATATCTGACCTCATATCTTGACCTGTGCAGCACCGAAGCCAAACGAATGCAGTTATTAAGCACTGGCACATTCCCAGACAGTAGGCTAATCCTTTCCCTATAGGGGCCACAGAGTCCAACATCAAAAAGGTAGGCCTTGCCCCATGAGAGTATTACGGTCTCCCTGTTATACTTGTCTACATTGTCTCTCAAGTTGTGCTGATTGAAGGGCTTGTGAAACCAGTCACAGACTTCATGGTCATCTGTCTAACTGTACTTGTAACAACTGATAAGAACACATCCTTGATAATTAGAAAACAGAAGGCCACTAGCCCAAATCAGTAGTGTGCTACAGCTGGGTGTCCTGCATTGGAGGTGGTGGAGATTCCCCTGAGAGACAAAGGTCTTTCTAACCAACAGTCAGCAAACTATGTAACCTCCCACCTGATGATGGCTGAGACGACTTATCATTTTGTTTTAGTGGGGGTTTTTTGGTAACTTATTTTAACTCAGTATGTGTGTGAAGGTTTACATGAACACACAGAACAGTGCTGTTGTGACAATTAATACTTCACAGGAAATTTGACTAAGTATCACTTATCTTAACCCGACAGACACGGCTATCTAGAGTAGCCTACCCCACCTGTCCCAACCACAGGGTGCACTGGTGCTGCTGAAATGGCTTTTCCACACCGACACGGCACGCAGCTGATTTAGTGTCTCTGGGCTCAGCTTCTGTGAATGCCATATCTGGGGGAGCAATCACCGCTCCCAAGGCACACCAGCGCTGCGGCTCCTCTCCGCCATCAATCACCGGACCAACTCTGCTCAGTAGCTCAGTCTGCCGGTGGCACGTTGCCTACATTGCTACTGCCTTCCAAATGATGATGAAATTCTGCACCGACACCACTTCCTTGGACTCCTTCCACTGGGATCACAGTTTCAAAACAATGTAGAGAACTCCAGGAATAGTTTGCCAGGGGATCGATGGCTACGGCTACGGCAAGCACGGCAACCCATGAAATTGGAGCAGTAGCCAACCAACCATGGTGCCAGGGAAGGAAGTTCGTTTAGCAGGCTCACCAGAGGCCTGTACTACGAAGTGAGGCTACTGGTAACCCAGGTACCTTTGAAAGTTGCCACGTCTAAAAAGACAACTGCATCAAGCATCTATCGTTTCCACAGTGATGAGTCGTTTTGAGGCCAACAGGTACTCCTGAAGTTACCCGAGGGGTACACTACGAAGCGAGGTTACTGGCTTACCCTTGTAACTTCGGGGGTAGCTATTGATGTCCAAAAGAATGCTTTACTACATGTATTGCTTCTTAAGTGACACATTGCTTTGAGATCAGAAGTTACTCCTGAAGCTACCTGGGCAGGCCAGTAACCTTGCCGCTCTTCCACCACCGTGGCCGTGACTGAAGGACAGTGGCCAGACATGCTGGCCTGAGCTGGCCTCCCTGTTCACATGACCTCCTCGAGGCCAGAAATTAGCCACCTCTTTTCAAAAAGACACAAGCAATTTTGAAATTACTAAAAAACCCTCTGAGACACAAGACAAATGGTTAAGCACAGAGGAACGCAATCAAATTTCTACATAGTTTCATTGAGAATATGGCATTGGCAACGCCGAACCAATACTTATAATCTATTCTACAGCCTTTTCCTAAGGAGGGTTAAAATTTAGATAAATAGAATCAAGTGATGTGGAAATATATTATGATCAAAACAACTCACAAAAAGTGTATATGAATCAAAGTATACTTTACAATGCTTTCCGCACAAACAATTAACATTAAACATTCAGTCAGATAACCAATGTTGAGTCACCGTTGAATAAAGGATAGCCAAATGTATTACTCTAGACCCTAACTAACCAGTTCTTATTGATTTGCATGCGCTTAAGACACATGATGAGTATGATTCATGATTGAGTGATTCTCGAGTTCAGATGGCTGCAGCCTCAGATAGTTAACAGACTTCCAGTTTCAGCTGATAGGAGTCTGAAAAGTGAATGGAGTTCATCCAGTGAGTGCAAACGGCCTGCACATCACCCCAGCTGTTCTCTTGATTTTCTGGCCAGGACAAAGAAGCCATTCTGGTGCCCTCAAATGTCACTGAGTACATAAATAGAGGCCATGTGAGTAAGCACGAGCATCCGGGTGAGAGAGATAGTTACATTATCAGTTAAAAGGTAATCAGGCAATTGCGATGAATGTGTTCGCTAAATCTTAGGATTTCGACTTATTGTTTTCGCAACATGTTCAGTGTCTTGCGTAAACGTTTCGGTCTATGATCCAAATTAACCCGTGTACGACAACGGTATTACCTAAATGGGTTTGACAACCGCCAAAAGAAGGAGGAAGAAGGGGTAGGACAAGGTTGTAAGTTGACATGCGGGTTTTCGCGTCATGAAAATGAAACGTGCTGCCGCTGAATTAGCCAAGTTAGCTACAGGCATACCACGTGGCTACTTACCGCAAACTGAGGGATTGTTGTGTGATATATAGTGGTTTTCTACGAATAACTACTATGAAGCTACTACACCTTAACGTTTTATCACATGTGGACATTTTACGTTACGCTAGATACCAAGTCAATATTTACTAATATTAGTAGAATATTACTTCCTCACGTTGAATGGAGAAACTTTGACAACTCAGCCAGTTAAGTTATCGTTAGCCTACCTGCGGGACAGCTGAGATATTGTTCCAGTGTGGGGTCAACTTAATGTATCGACCCCACTGATAAGTAAATTATAACTGTTAACACAGATCAGAAGATCACTGAAGTTGATGGTCCAACAATCAATCGCCCGTTGTGTGTCCCATGCTCAACGTCAACTTCAACCACATAAACTTGAGGCTTTGAGTAGGCTAATAATAATGTAATACCGGATTTCAACCAAAACATACCAAATGGAAGCAACAAGTCACTAAGAAAACTAAGTTGTGTAAAATTGAATACTAAAGGAAGTAGGCTATTTACCCGCAAAAAGCGTAGCCAAAAAGGCGGTCAATTTAATTTTTGACAACGGAACTGAACCTGCCCAAAACCTAAGATGCCCGAGGCTGATGTTAATAAAAAATAATGTAACGTAGCCAATGCTACAAGTAATTTTACAACTATGCGTTCCCAATTTGTTTTAGTAAGATGTATGCGCATGGTTGGATATGCAGTGGTTCTGATGACCGTATCGCTAACATCTTAATTTAAAGCCAGCAGCACATTTAGTTTAGTTGGAAAAAAACGCGAACAAAGTAGTCTTACCTATGTGGAGGTTCATCCACCTGCGGGAAAGTCTTTGGTTTCTGGAGGCAAATTTGAGCTGAATAAACGCGCCACGCTCATGTTCAGTCACAGTAGTAGGCTACAACAAAAGCGAGCGACGCGCGCTATGAATCATCAAGGGGGCGTGATTTACCGCCAAGCTACTATTCTGAAGATTCCACATAAGATAGGTTCAGTTAGTAGCCTATATTTTGTATATTATAGTATATATATCCATTAATATATGTGTCGTCTCAAAATTAGCTTACATAATGTAGACTAATTTTGAGGCGACTAACCAAATAAGTTTCACGATTCAAAAAAGAAATGCAAAATACATGTAGAGTAGACCTACACTGTAAGTTGCAGTGTCAGTAGGCCTGTATGTCTAGCTGCAATTATTTTAGTCTAGGATTTTTTGCGATTGTGATTTTAATGTGATTCTGCCTTTTTGCGGCACTAACTCATTCTGACTGGACCAAGAGGATCTCAAGAGAGTTCCTTTTGTCCCTTGTGACCCAAGCACTCTTGCCAGTGTGATAGCACATGAAGTTTTTTTTTTTTTTTTTTTTTTGCAAAATGGAACAAAGACATGTAAGAATTACGGTTGTCACAAAGGGTGAAATCATTTTAAGCAGAATTCAACAAGGTGTTGTTACTCCAAGTCCCAACAGTATAAACTTCTGCTGGAATTACATATTTAATGTGATTAAGACAAAGTAGTCTTGCCTATGTGGAGGTTCATCCACCTGCCACCTGCGGTTTCTGAAGGCAAATTCGCGCTGAATAAACGCGCCACGAACATCAATGCAACAAAAGCCGCAGCGCATCAAGGGAACGTCCCACAAGGCGTTAATCACCGCCAATTCTATGCCTATACAGATTTGAATATTCGAGATATGAAAGGTTCAGTTATGTCGGCTAATTTTGAGTTTACTAACCAAAAACGTTTTGGTTGTACGATTTAAAAAAAATAATTAATTAAAAATACACCTACATATTGCATTGTCTAGTAGGTCTGCCTGTATTGTTATATCTAACTGCTATGGAACGAAATTCTTTTTGTGTAAGATTTGTGTGGCTCCACCTTTAAATCGACTCTTTTTCTAAGATGATGTTGCAAATCATTCTGGCCAGACCAAGAGGATCTTAAGAGAGTCCCATTTGTCCCTTAAGTGTGATAGCCCATTTATGGTCATATGTAAAATGGACAACAGGCATGTAAGTATTAGGAGTGAAATAATTTAAACAGAATTCGACAACGTGTTGTTCACTCTCATTGTTCAAGTCCCAATAGTGTTAACATCTGCTGAAATTACATTTAAAGTGTAAGTGTGTGTGTGTGTGTGTGTGTGTGTGTGTGTGTGTGTGTGTGTGTGTGTGTGTGTGTGTGTGTGTGTATAATAAGGTCAGATTTGGCATATTTTGATATGTAGGTTTAAACAACTGCTCAATCATTTCTGGATGACATAGTTTTATATGGAACTTGAGGAACACATGCGGCAATGCTTCCTGTAATGTGATCTGCAGTTATTCTGATCATCTGACTTAACAACTTTTAAAGGGGTGCAGCAGTCCATTCCAAATATGCAAGAGAGTACTACCATGACTCAGCCAGGACGTGCCATGTCCCTTTGGTGAACTTTGTTAACATAAACATTATAATGTGCAGTGATGACACAATATTTAGTGTGCTTGCTGAAAGCAGCCCACTATTGTTCTTCTTAGGTTTTTGTATTATTCTTGTTATCCTAATTTTTGGCTAGCTCCTAGAACTTTTGAGATATCGGCATAACTCTGGAAGGTCCGGTCAGAAGAGGGCTAGAAAAGATAGCGTCACTGACCCAGATCACAAACCTTGACGTATGTGATCTTCAGACCATGCCTGACAAAAGTTACAGAAACAATTTTTGATTTTTGAAAGCGTTCAGTATAGGCCGGGTGAACCCTGCCTGATCTGCCGTCGAATTTGGATTTCGGCCAGCAGCTCAGGCTAGAAACCTAAAGGTTACACTGTAACCCCGGTTCTCTGAATCATTGAGTGGAGAGATCCACCTATGGGAGGGACATCCGTCCCCGACCTCTGCAGAAGCAACCAATTGCACCAAGTCTGGCTTTGACAGACAGCAGCGCGAAATCCAATGCCACGGATAGCCCCGCCCCGCTTCCGTGGTATAAAGGATGATGCTGCGCTGCGCTTCATCAGTAGACAATTCGCTTCTCGTGAAGCAAGCGGGGCATACTCGGTGGATCTCTCCACTCAATGATTCAGAGAACCGGGGTTACAGTGTAACCTTTAGTTCTCTTTCACCATCTCGTGTTCGAGATCCACCTATGGGAGAGATCTGGACAGCTCCCCGATTGCCCTATAGCCTACTATGACACTGTCAGCCTCGGATGGTCCCTACGCCGAGGTGTCCCCGGCGCAGTGGTGCCAGACACATCCAACGTGACAAGCACAATCACAATACTAACCCGCTCAGCGGACAGCAGACAAGGGAATATTGCTTATGTCAAAAACGTGTAAGTTTTATCGGCTATGTAGCCCACATAGCTCAGACACGGCCCGAGCAAGGCCATGCATTTCCCTTCACCTACACTAAGCGGGAAGTTAGCAGTGTGGGGGGAGAGACAGTGGTGTGTAATGAGCGTGGTGATGCGACTCAAACCAATCCAGCGCTCAGAACGGAGTGAGAAACCGGTGTTCTGGTAACATCCAGCCGGTAAAATCTCACGAAGGTGTCTGGACTAGTCCAACTAGCCGCAGAACACACTTGTTGCATTGATATCCCCTGAAACACTGCCCACGAAGCAGCCATCCCACGCGTAGAGTGAGCTCTCAAGCCCACAGGAGGCTGCAGCCCCTTCGCGTCGTACGCTCCAGTTATGGCATCGACAAGCCAGTGAGATAGGCGCTGCTTCGAGATGGGCATCCCCATCTGCGGGGGGGCCCATGAGACAAAGAGTTGGTCACTCTGCCTAAAATCCTTCGTCCTGTCCACGTACGTTCTCAAGGCTCGGACGGGGCATAAGGTGTTTAACCTTTGCTCTTCTGCCGAAGCAAAAGGGGGCGGGTGAAAGGCAATGAGCTCTAACACCTCGCAAGAGAACGCAGGGAAGCATTTCGGTAGAAATGCGGGGTTAGGTTTAAGGAAAACTTTATCCCCATTAAGCGAGAACTGAAGGCATGAGGTATGCACCGAAAATGCATGCAAGTCACTAACACGCTTGGCTGAGGCCAGTGCGAGCAATAAGGCCGTCTTCAGTGACAGCAACTTTAAGCTTATATCCCCAATGGGCTCAAAGGGCTGTCGAGACAGCGCATCCAAAACCAAAGGGAGATCCCATGACGGGACGAGCTTTTTGGAGACTGGCAACAGGCGTCGTGCACCCTTCATGTACCTGCGTACCAATGGGTGTTGACCCACCGTGTCATTATTGAAACCAAAGTGACACGCGGATATAGCCGCCAAATACACCTTAATGGTGGAGAAGGCTTTCCCTTCTTCCTTGAGCTCTTGTAAAAAGCTGAGGATGTCAGAGACAGAGCACTGATATGGCACTAAATGACGCACGTCACACCACTTTTCAAAGACTCGCCACTTATAGTCGTACAGAGACCTAGTGGAAACGGCCCTTGCGCTCTGAATGGTGGCCGTAACGTTGGGCGGTAAGCCCAGCGCGGACAGGTTCATCCTTTCACGGGCCAGGCCCAGAGCTCCACCCGCTCCGGGTGGTTGTGGTGAATTTCCCCGTTCGCCTGCGATAGCAGGTCCGAACGTAATGGGAGCGCCATTGGCTGTGTGTATAGCAAGGGAATTATCTCCGCCATCCACGAGGCTTTGTGCCATCTGGGTGCTATCAAAATCAACATTAGTCCCTGTTCCCTCACTCGGGCGAGAGTGGGAAGGATCAGACACAGAGGGGGGAAGGCATAGAGGAGCACTTTGGGCCACTGGTGAGCTAGTGCGTCTACGCCGAGAGGCGCGTTCTTGTCCTGAAGCGAGAAGTACATAGGACAATGGGCGTTTTCGCGCGATGCGAAGAGATCTACGGCTGCTCTGCCGTATCTCGCCCAAATCAGTTCTACTATCTGAGGGTGGAGGCGCCACTCTCCGAACAGAGGGTTCCCCCTCGATAGCAGATCTGCCCCGGTGTTCATTACACCTGGGACGTGTGTCGCGCGCAACGACAGAAAGTGCGGACTGCTCCACAGCAGCAGGTCGCGTGCCAGGCAGTGTAGAGCAGAGGAGCGCATTCCCCCTTGTCGATTTATGTAGGCCACTGCGGTGGTATTGTCGCAGCGAACCAGAACATGATGGCCCTGTAGGCGAGGCAGGAAATGTTTGAGAGCTAGCCAAACAGTCAGGAGCTCCAGGTAGTTTATGTGGGACGAGCTTAAACGGTCCGGCCAAACACCGTTCACCGTCCTGCCCTCCTGGGTCGCACCCCAGCCTGACAGGGAGGCATCTGTCGTTATCACTTTCCTCGCAGTCACTGCCCCGAGGGGAGTGCCGTGGGAATAAAACTCCGCGGAGTTCCAGTGGCGCAGGGAAGCGGCGCATTTGCGCGCTACTGTCACCTCGCGGCTGAGGTCGCGCGTGGGGTCTAGACGGAGAGATGCAATCCATTTCATGAATTCCCTCATTCTCAGCAGCCCCAATGGCAAAACCTGTATGGCGGACGCCATCAGGCCCTGAAGTCTTAGGCATGTGCGGAACTTCACTCTCGCTCCCTGCCTGAACAGTGTGAGACAGTTCATGAGAGAGCGAACGCGCTCTTGCGACAGGCGAGCGCGCATGGACACTGAGTCCAGCTCCAGCCCTATGAATGTGACATTCTGGGCGGGAGTGAAGTTGCTCTTGGCATAGTTCACCATAAAGCCTAGGGAGTCTAGGTGCGTCTGCACCCGTTGTGTGTCCCGTAACGCTTGTTCGCTGGAGCTGGCCAGTATGAGCCAGTCGTCCAGATATGTTAATATTCTTATCCCCGCAAGACGTAGGGGGGCTAACCCCGCTTCTACACACAGGCAGAATGTTCTTGGACTGAGGGCTAACCCAAAAGGCAAAACTGTGAATTCGTAGCATTTGCCTTGATAAGCAAAGCGTAGGAATTTCCTGTGGGGGGGATAGATGCCAATGTGGTGAAAAGCGTCCGTCAAATCGATCGATGTGAACCAATCGTTTTGTTGTATTGAACGTGATAGAGTGTTGAACATCAACATTCTGAAATGGTATTGTCTCAAATGTCTGTTTAACACCCTCAAGTCCAGAATAGGACGGAGCGAGCCGTCTTTCTTCGGAACTAGAAAATATCGGGAAAAGAATCCCTGATTCGCTTGGCTTGGGGGAACCTCCCGAATCGCTCTCTTTAACAAAAGAGAGTTGATTTCCTCCTCTAGGAAGTGGCCTGAGCCCTCTTCCGTCTGCGAGAAAATTATACCGTTGAAACGTGGGGGTCTTATACCGAACTGTAGGCGGTAGCCTTTCTCGATCGTCCTGACAACCCACTGGGGGGCAGAAGCGGCTTTCCACGCCGTAACGTGTTGAGAAAGCCGCCCCACCGGCTCCGTCGGCACCTGAGCGCGAGAGAGCGCTCTCATATGAGCTGCAATGTCGCCATCTGGTGGCTGAACCATTGACAGCGTTGGCCTTAGCCTCATGTGCTTTCGCATCTGAATTTTTCTTTTCAAACACACGGCCGTAGCCTTTATTGGGAAAGTGTGAGTGGTGTAGTGCGAACGGTGTGGTGACACTGTTAGGGCACTGAACAAACTGGCGTCCCCCTCCACAAACGCGCTCTGGCGTGGGGAGGGCGGGCTGTCTTGTCCCAGCACGGGGAACGGTGCTGGCAATCCCGTTAAAACCGGGGAGGAGGAACACTCCCCCCCCAGTTCTAGTCGTCTCCTCTTCGGCGGGGAAACGCTCAGGTGCGAGTCCAATGGGCTGGCAGCCCGGGAACCTGGACGGAGCTCCGAGAGTAGGCGGTCAGGTAGACCGCTTCCTCTTGGGATCGGCTGTGGCGGATGGCTTCTTAGCCGCTGCGGCAGCAAAGGAAGCCTTGCCCCACGGCTTAGCCTGCTGCTGCGGCTGCTGTTGCTGCTGGGGCTGGTGAGGTCCCGAGCGAGGACCGTTACCACGGGGTTTGTAGGCTCTGTGGGGAGCTTGCTGCGGGCGATTAGACGGCGACTGCTGGGGTCTGGGCGGCGGCGGTGGGCGAGGGGCTACTTTCCTTGGCAGGCAAAGTTTGAACGCCTCATCCTCTTTCTTTTTATCATCGCAGCGCTGCTGCATAAGGGCCACCGCTGGGCCAAACAGCGCTTGGCCTGGCTCTACGGCAGCGCCTGCAATGCGCCTCTTCTCGCTGTCGGGTAGACCGGAGAGGTTGAGCCAAAGCGCCCGTTCGCCCACGACAGACAGGGCCATGGAGCGCCCACAGGCTTGGACAGCCTGGCGGGCATTTCGCAGAACGAGATCATTCACTGTAACAATCTCTTTCCACAGCGCTGGCGTGGCGTTGCCGCTCTGTAGCAACCTGCTCATATCCTCCATTAACTCGGCCTGATATGCCGACAAGAGGGAGGAAACATTTAGCGCTCTTACTGCGAGCGAGTTAGCCCTGTAAGAGGTCTGAAAAATGGAGGCTGAGAACCGGTCCATTTTGTTAGGGAGGGTGGGCTTTGGCGGGGCGAGCAGCCCACCCTGAGTTGGGGTTAGATGCCTGGCTATCGATGGCTCGATAGTAGGAGGCTCACCCATGCCAAGAGAGGACATGTCTTTTACGTCCAATCCCGTGAGACCGTGTTTCAGGTCCAGCGGGTCTCCCCAGTGATGTTTCATGTGCTTTGCGCACGCGGGAAGAACCGGCAACAGCTGTTTCTTAGGGCCTGGAGGTAAACCCAAGAGTTTGCCGTCATACACGTCCCTCTCTTGGTCAGCCGGATTAATGAGTGCCGGCCAATCTACATTGAGACGGACAGCAGCCCGCTCACACACCTCCAAAAGCACCGTCTGCGGAAGGGTGGAAGGCCCTGTCGGTGCGTACTGGGCTGGAGGGAGGTGGTCATCCTCCTCCGAAGCCTCAGACTCGTTCATCTGGCTAGCCTCCTCGACTGCGCCGGACAGGTCGCCCGAGAGCAGCGGGGGGAGATCTAAACCAAATTCGGCTATGTTCTGCTCGGACTGGTCAGCCCAGCTGAGCAGAGCCGGGCTCTGGGGGGTTTCCGGAGCCTTCATTTCGTCGTCGTCTCCCTCTAAGTCAGAACAAAGTTGTTCTTCGACGCTCTGGGTGGTGGCCACTTTAAGCCTCCGGCGCAAGAGCTTTTTAGGCAGAGCCATGCAATGGCTGCAACTCTCCGGGAGAGTCAGTGCCTCTTGAGCGTGCTTGTAGCCCATACAAACTACACAATAGGGATGGGCATCCCTGGCAGCGATGAGGGCGCCACACGCGGTCGGGCAGGCGCGCGATGTGGGTTCCTGGGCGAGAGCCGGTGTAGCGGGCTTGGAGAGAGCCATTAGGTGGATAACCCGGTGGCGAGCGCGACGAAAATTTTTTAACAAGCGTTAGCCCGTTAAAAAAGAAAATGCCAGTAAGCTGGAGAGCTATTCAGGCAAGCTTCGTTATCAGCTGGTAAACCGAAACGTCGACAATCACGCCCGGCGGAGGCTGATCCGGTGGGTTACTAGATATGTCCTCCTGCAGGCAGTTGAATGAAAGCGAGCGATGTCGGTCAAGCTGCGCAGAGTTCTGTTGGGTCGCAATCCGCGAGAAGCGAATGTCATCTGATGAAGCGCAGCGCAGCATCATCCTTTATACCACGGAAGCGGGGCGGGGCTATCCGTGGCATTGGATTTCGCGCTGCTGTCTGTCAAAGCCAGACTTGGTGCAATTGGTTGCTTCTGCAGAGGTCGGGGACGGATGTCCCTCCCATAGGTGGATCTCGAACACGAGATGGTGAAAGAGAACTGCACATCTGTCTTCCCTGCTTCCTGTCCACAACCTTTGGGTCCAATCACAAACTAGCTTATCCAAAAGACGCACCCGGGTCGTTGGTCTGATTGGTTGAAGGACTATCCAAGCGTACGGAGTCATTTGAACTATGCCCATTGATCTAATGTTCAACCTTAAAAGATTGAGCTTAGTATGGTGATAGCCAGACTATGTTCACCCATCGCAGCCAAGCAAGTCTTTGAGGTATGAAGTCCAAACTTGGTACATGGACTCATTAAGTTAGCAGCTATGGTTTTGTGGTGCTAGAGTTACAGGAAGTTAGCTCATATATCAGCAACACTTTTTTGTATTTTTCAAAACAAAATAGGGACTGGAGACTCCATTGTGAGGGCACATATATCATTTATTGTTCTTTCACCTAGGGGTTGCTGCATCTAGCATAAATGTGTTTTGGAGTTTCAGATGTACGTTAATGCACGTGAGCACATGAGAGCATAAAACCATTAAAGAGACCCTGTGCAACATTTTCATAGTCATAAAATCGCTTAGAAATCGTTGTTTTGCTTGACTGACCAGTTTTATCGAAAACAGTAATATTTCCTCCCGCCCCCTGTGTCCCTATCCGCTATTGCAGCCTTGCAGTTTGTCCAGGAGGCGATCACTCCTTGTTTACATCTGGAAGTCTGAGATGCGTAAGGAACAAGAAAAAACACACTTGCAATTTATAAATATATATATATCCTATATATGTATAAATATACACGCTAAAGCTGTAGGGGAAGCTCTGCAGAGAAACATGCAAGCATAAAACGAGCAAAAACGAAAAGCGCAACCGAAACCGGAGATGAAATAGCCAATCCTGCATAGTTTCTCTTTAAAACTAAAATGCCACGTGGAAACAAGACACCCCTGTCAAAGGCAAACCTGTTGAGTAATTTGAAAGGTAACTTGAACAATTGAAGGCATCACAAATGTAATATCAAACATCCTGCATGTTCCAAACAAGTAGGCCAGGGACTTACCATGTAGGCTAGCTCAGCATATCCGTTGGCTTGAACGCTACAAACGAATGGTCGCAACTTTATGAATATGGGACATTGTGGGTTCCAAAGCCAGACCAGATAAGAACCACTGGCAAAGGAAACATTGTACACCTTCCACGTTTGGTTTATTAGCCTAATTCCTGAAATAAATTTGTTCAGAGCTGAAACTGCAGCTGTATTTGACAAAGGACAGATGTAGGTTACTGCTAGTGACAAAATATTAGCTTTCAGTGTGGTATGATGTTTGTAAATTACGTGTAATTAAAAAGTGTCTCAATCATCCTCATATCCAAGGGGAATATTCTCACCCCTATGTCTTGCCACTCTGTTTCGAGGGAAAGTGTTTCTGCCAGGAGAAGGGGAAGAATGAGAAATGAGATTGGGCCTTTACTTAGGGTCTGTAGCATTATGCTTATGTGTCGTGATGTTATGCTTCCATAGACTCTACCTCATTGGTAGATAGCTGGCAGACATTAGGCAATAATTTTTAGATTAGGCAATTAATTTGATTCAATTAATTAGATTAAGTTTAGTCTTTAACTGATTTCATACCTATTTCGTGAAAACGATTTTTTTCTATTATTTCGTGAAAACATATTTAAAGTATTTAGTTGAGTATTTAGTTGAGAAGTGTTTGCCGAAGTGTTTGCCGATTTGTATTACATTTTGATTTGGTCAAGTTCTTAAAAGCAGGTCAGATTATTTTGACAAAAACAGACGGCAGAAGTTATTGTGGGGGAAAAAATTCTTGGATGAGTATTTTTCTTTTTCTGTTTAGATGCCACCCTTGAATTAATCAGTGCCCCACTAAGGCCACCCTTGTTAAACATGTCCAGAATCGCCACTGTCAGTTGTAATCTTATACAGTATGAGAATATAAAGTACATATGCTTTCCCTGCTAAACAACTTTAAGTAACTTCCCACTGGAGACCTGTTATGAAGGGAGTGGCCCTACCATAATTACTCCTTGATATCTGAACTGTCACGGTCATAAAATACACAGATTATTTTTCAAAGATGCTCTTCTTAATTCCGTAACATGCAGTAAATCACAAAATTATCTGATACACATTTTCATGGGGGGGGGGGGGGGGGAGTACACTACAACGCCCACTACAATCTGAACTGTGAAGTTGTCATAAAGTGAACCGAAATGGATATTTTGACAGCGCAGAGGAGCTGACAAACCCATCAGCCCTTTTTCCTTTCAAGTCTACACTTGTGTAAACAGCGAGTTTGTGAGTGGTCATAATCTCAGCAGGAGAGACTGGTAGGGTGCTGAAACTCCTCTCAAGGGCCAGCAACCTTGAAAAGCCAAATGCAACACATCCCCATTGTGAGTGCTTTGAGCCAATCCCTATGACAACACAAACAATACACCTTTTGCCACTTTTTGCCAACAGCTGCGATTATCATGAACATATGTGCCGTTTTTAATTCTATACACAAACCCGATGACTTCAAAAGGCGGCTCACCAGTAAATCCGAGGGGTTTCAGTCCGCAACTGAAGACGCGCCGCACTCCACAGATTGTTAAATCCCTTAACGCAACGCAGCAGCATCTTGAACACATTACGGAGGGGGCTGGCAGAGCGTGCTAGGGCTGTTCCTTACCCAATGACTCACTCCATGTGCAGTTGCTCACAGAGCGGAGTGGAAGGCTTTGGGATCTTTTTGTTTAACAGTGGACATAATCCAAGAAGTCCTTCGTCAGATTAAAATGCACTATAGGGGACTTTGCATTGTTTCAGATGTCTGAATGTGGGCATTTTTTTCCCTCTTTACAGTTATGTCATGCCACTTACAGCGTGGTAACATGCCTAAGTGAAGACACTGGCAACTTGGTGCACATGTGAAAGAATAACTTCATTTTCCAGCTGTTCGCCAAGCCCAAGTCTCTACTCTTGCGTTAGTCAGAGGTTCCTCTGGATTGAGGTGCTATTTCCAAAACCGTTCCATTGCCCTCTGACAGCCGTGCCCTTGCCGTTGGGCTGCCTTCTTCACCCGTAACTTTGGACGTTTCTAAAATAGGCCTGGCCCAGATCTTGTTTTCATTTGGTCTTGGCTGTAAATGTGCGGCAACAGTGAGGGCAGAGAGAGAGAGAGAGAGAGATGTTATTTGTGTGTATGCCCAGACATCCATGCTTCCACCTACTCCCTGTCTGGTCTAAAACTAGCTTTCAGTGGTTAGACTGTGACTCTGTGACTGACTGAAGGAGACCATATCCCACAAACCCCCCCCCCCCCCCCCCCCAGCCCCCTTCCCAACATACACCCATTCCATTCCCTCACCCTACACCACAAAAACACCCATGCACGTACATGTACCGTAGGCCTACACACACGGATGTGCATAGTAATATTGCTTAAGGAAGAAAAACAGGATGTGGAGGACAAATAAACTTTCTCTCATCTCATCTGTAGCACAAACTGACAGTTGGACACCCTGATGCGCACTTCAGTAGGAGGCTAGGTCCTATTTTTAAATTAGGGAGGATATGAAATGGAAAATAATGGCATCTTAGATGGCCTTTCATATAATTCTTCTTGTTTTAACAGGTTTTACGACAGATATAGGCTACCTTTAGTATTTGAAAGATGAGATCACAGTTGTTGTAAGGCCTTGTAAGTTCGTCTGTCAGCAGGAAACCATTAAGCAGTCAAAATTGACACAGAGAATGTGTTTAATGTGCTTAAAGATACTTTTTACTAGGTTTTTTTTTTTACATAACTATGTATACTTTCATGTAGCTGCAGCACCATCATGTAGGTTAAGGTTTTGAGGGTTAAAGTTGGGATACCCGATAATCCAGCCTTTGCTTGCTTAAGCTTAAACTTTGCACCTTTTCAAAATTCTGCCCTTTCCTCTGGGGTCAGACCCCTTATCCCTTCGCATGGAATGTTCCCAAGCATCGCGCACAAAGTGGGCTATGAGTCCCGCGAACTAAGTCACCTCTTCAGGAAGCACACCTGGGATGTAGAACTTTTCCGACTACAGTGTCACTTAACAAATGTTCCGTGCCACAGCTATCTTTTCAGACAGTCGTTGGTTCAATCAAACTTCATGAGTAGTATTTGTTTTACTGAGGAAGGCTTTGAAATGAGTTTGAAAGTTGAAACTTTTTTTTTTTGGTTGGCTGAGAGACCCTGGGCCAAGCACAGTTATGTAATTCAGCTCTCTCTCTCTCTCTCCCTCGCTCCCTCCCTCCACCCCCCTCCCTCTATCTTACTGTTTCTGCTGGGCAGTCCGAGTTGGACATGCTCAGAGGCACACACACAGCGGTGGCGTGGAGATCCCTGCACATGACATACCTGGCACAGGACCCAGGGAAACGTCTATATCCTGAACACTGGGACAATCTCTCCAGCATATGATGTGAAACATGAGCGGCCTCCCTTGTCAACAGTCTCCTTCTAATGCCTTTCATGTGGCATTAGATTCAATGATAACTTTATACTGTACGTTTTTCCGTTCCATGAGAACCATGCTGAAGTGGTTCCAGGTATGTTTTGGAGATAGGTGATATATTTTGTCCCAAAGACTTTTGAAATCTGTTTTTGTTCCAAAGTACTGAGTGAAGTTATGTGGCAATTCAGTTTTATTTTTTCTTTACATCATTGCTAATAACATCAGTTAGCTACTACTATGTAATTAACATTACAAAATCAATGGATTCCTGAGACATAAGTGAAGCCATCTGCCTTGAAAATAAGGTTTAAGATCATGAACACAAAAATGAGATTCCACTGACTGGCTTTTAAAGAATTTTAAATACATTTGATCAACCTCACAACTTGAAGATCATGAGTTTAAATCTCATTAAGCTCCAAATGTTCTAGAGACATGGCGACTGTTGAGGGCTGTTCTTCCGACACGCCCGAGAAGTGGGAATCTGCAGACAGACAGACAGACAGATGCAGTGTCTGTCTGGCTCGGTGAATGTATCTTTCTCCTGTTACTGTACATCAGACCTGAGGAGGAGTTGGCAAAGGAATCAAAGCAATCAAGACCAGTGCCAAGGCACGCGAACACGCGCCCACGGGCCACTACAACACACAACTGTAACGTTAGCATCCCCATCTGTCTCACACTACTGAAGCATTGCTAGCGTGCTGCATGACTGGACCTGCATAGTGCTGTCCACTCTGACCTCTCTCAAAAGGGTATAGATGACTTTGGCCACAACAGGTATGTCGTACTCTCTGCCAGTGCTCAGGAAACTGTCTGGAACAGCCCCGTAGATCATGAAGGATTGACATTATTATCAGGCCTTGGGCCAAAAACACAAAAGGTTAATTCAGTCTGTGTGACCTTACTTGACTGTGTTCACAAAGAAATATCTAAACATTTGCGCTATTGTTCTCTTCCAGGTTCAAGTCAGATATTTATCAAAGATTAAGAGTTAAGAGATTTGAGTTAACTGACACTACACTTTATGAAGACGAAGCCCAAAGAAGTGCTTCTAATGCATGTTGGGCAGGTTTTTGTAAGAAGATCTGTGCTTGCTTCACAAAGTGTTTAAAGGAGAACTCTGGTGAGTTTTCACATAAATCTCAGTTTCTCGAGGTCACCTAAAGCAGTCAGGCAGCTACAGCACTAGCACTCTAGGGGCATGAACATGGCATGAATATGCCCCCACATCACCACAGCACTACCACTCTAGGGGCATGAATATGGCATGAATATGCCCCCACATCACCACAGCACTACCACTCTAGGGGCATGAACATGGCATGAATATGCCCCCATATCACTACCACTCCAGGGGCATGCATATGCCCCCACATCACCACAGCACTAGCACTCTAGGGGCATGAACATGGCATGAATATGCCCCCATATCACTACAGCACTACCACTCTAGGGGCATGAACATGGCATGAATATGCCCCCATATCACTACAGCACTACCACTCTAGGGGCATGAACATGGCATGCATATGCCCCCATATCACTACAGCACTACCAATCTAGGGGCATGAACATGGCATGAATATGCCCCCATATCACTACAGCACTACCACTCTGGGGGCATGAACATGGCATGAATATGCCCCCATATCACTACAGCACTACCACTCTGGGGGCATAAACATGGCATGAATATGCCCCCATATCACTGTAGCTGACTGGAAGCTGCAACTGTTGACTGCAGCAACTCCAACGAGGTCATTTTTCTCTGTACCAATAGTACTCAGTGACCTCGACAGTGTCTTCAGTGGCCTTAAGAAAAGGAGATCTATGTGAAAAATGGTTGGACTTCTCCGATAGGTCTGGTTTTCTCTGCCCCATGACACTGATAAAGATCCTACAGCACGTGCTGAGGGTCTCCAGCAGTCTGAAAGACTACAGCACTAATTCTCAGTCACATGTCTCCTCTGCACGGTCCCATGGCTCACACAGCACAAAGACCTATTTGATAGCTGATCCCTGTACCTACAGTATATAATGAACTATTTATTATACCATCATTTTCCAACTATTAGCTGTGGCTTATAAATCATTGACTTTGCACAATTTCGTCAGCTATGAGCTTAATACATGGGGGCCAGTTAATATGGTATTAATATGGTTTTGCTTCTTTTAACTTGCATAAAACACTGTCATGCGGCTTATGGACAATGTGGCTAATACACAGGAAATTACAGTAGTAGGCTATATTTATTTTCTTTTAATTCTATTTCTTTGCTGTAATGTCTCCTTCAGTGTTTTGGATGCAATTCAGGTTGCATACTGTTTAAATGCTGACGCACCCTGCAATGTCAAACTTTGATAAATTAATTATAATTTAGCTAAATCTAAATCCAAATCCTACCCCATCTCTGCACCTGACGGGGTGTTTCCAGACTGCAGAGCACTTTGAGACTGTAGTGTTAGTGTTAATGCTGCTGTGGCCAGTCTTAGTCCTGTCACATGTTGCTGCATTGTGAGGATACTTCAGAAGTCATCTCAGCAGTGTTGCTTCCACAGGGGTGGCACGGCGGCCGCCTGCAAAAGGTCCTGTGACTGGCAGGGGTGGCATGGCGGCCGCCTGCAAAATGTCCTGTGACTGGCAGGCCGGCGCTCTTGTGGCTTCAGCTCAGATGCTTCACTTCCCCTCTACTCCACAGTGCTGATTAACAGCGTAATAAATCAGATAAAAACCCACAAAAGGGGACGGCAGCGCCTGGAAGCTGTGTGATCTTATCTAAAAAAAGCCTCTGTCAGCTCTCTGCCAACTCTGAAGCAGCATCAGGAGGATGAGATGAGATCGCCCATCAGATAATAGGGGGAGAGAAGTACAGGCTCTTATCCTTACAGTAGTCACTTCTGTTGGCATCTGTCCAACACTAACAGCCCAATAAATCCAAACAGAATCATTTGCTCAGTGCGGCGGAAGGCCGCAACACAACTGATCAGCCAGCAGTGCTTGTTTACCTCAGTTCACCTTCTGCCAGGTCATGATGGATATGCAACACTCTCAGTTCTCCCATCATCCTTGGGGTGGGAGGGAAAGAAGGGCTTAAATTACGAGCGACAGCCGAGGCTCCCCTGAGGCATAATGCTTCTATTTTAGAATGGCTGGGTGCTGCGCTGCTGCTGCTGTTGCTGCTCAGTATCAGTCGTTAGCCATCAGGGTAGCTCTGATGTCAATGTGTTCTGGAATGTGGCGGCAAACATTCCCCGTTGACCTTGAGTTGATCTTTCTCCCTGGCTGGTCAAAGCGAAACGAGGCAGGTGCTTAGAACTTTTGAGTGAAAGTTCCAAGCCATGCTTAGACAAACAGGGGAGCCGCACAGCAGCCGACTCTGCCCACAGAGATGATTTTGTGAGGCTGTCAGCAGTTGGCAGAGGCTCTCTCAGCAGGCTTTTGCTGCAGGGGAATTAGCCTCTTTGCCAAGCCGATACTGAATAACCCAGACAGGTGGCTGATAAAAAAAACAGTGTCATTTAGTGGTGCCACCTCCTCACTTCTTCACTGCAATGATTTGTTTACCTCCGTTTATAAGCCGTCTGTATGTATCTAAACAGTGAAATATAAGTAGAAATATATCGGATTATGTCGATTCAATTCAAAGAACTTATTTTTCTGTTAGGAACTTCATGCGTGAAAAGCATCAGTGCATATCCACTCCACCAGACACACACCTAACGTCATATACAAAGCCCTCACAGCACACACGTACAACATACCGCACCTATATAACACCGTAAACAACACGTGGAGCGTGGCGACACATGTAACATGCCACGCACATACAACATACCCCACCTGACAAATTGTGAGCTGAGAATTATAAGGTTCTATCTCCATTTTGGTCGAAATTGAGTTTTTGACATCATCTGATCCATTAGGTGCTTATTAATGCCTGTGTGGTGTTATTTTTGTAAAAAAAAAAAAAAAAAGCTAATTATTAGCAAAATAAAAAGGTACTACAGTACAGTTTTGCTAGCTATATAAAACGTTGATGCTCAATATCTCAGAACTACCCTAAACGGAGATAGAACCTTATAATTCTAAGCTCACGAAATTGCAAAACAGCCATATAATATCAAGAGTGGACTCTTCAATAGAAATGGCCGTGCAACTGTACACGGTCTACAACTCAATCTTTGTAATGAACTTTTCATGACCGATAAGATCAACAGACCCTTTCATTACTCAAAGCAAGCAAGTGATACTGAGTGTGTTTTCACGTCTTAGTCCTAATGAGATTATTAAACCCAAACAACCCAGTCATCTGTGCTTTCACAGTGTCCCATTCTATTGCCCTTGTGTCCCATTCTATTGCCCTTGTGTTAAATATACTGTGACGGTGTTGCCATGTTTTCTCACCAGCAATGAGACCCGACATTCCACCAGTTAATTGTTATTATCACATTCTCATAGCTCAACAGAGAGACTCTGGCTTACGCTACGTCCACCTAAGACAGCAAATGCTCAGAGTATGACCCTATTTCAATGTAAATACAAAGTCCTTTTAGAAGAGAACTATCTGGACCCAATTAACATTCTATACATTACATGACCCATAGTGGGTGGCACTGCATAGACTGGGCCAGAATGTATTCAGTGAACACAAAGATCATATTATGGTTGTCATATGTTTGGTTGATCTTATGGCTGTTATCATTCCAATAACTAAGAATTATAACAGACACTTGACCTTGAATTAGTTTTGGCCTTTAGAGACTATGCGTGTTCAAATCAAGCTGCAAGCCAAGGTTTAAAACACCTGAAATAGACCAACATAATGTACAGAATGCACAAGAATGTAGGAAAATTAATCACACTTTCTGAATGGAAAAATTCAAAACTAGTTGCAGTGGCTTTTAATAATAAATCAAATGATAAATTCATACCAGATGCCGGCCTGAGGGCAGTTCCTGAACCATCTCCCTGTTTCACTTCCTGTTATCTCTTCTCTGTCCTATCAAATATAGGCCTGAAAACACCAAAACAACTAACTGTAGCTGTAAGTTAGTCTGGTTTTCACCATACTAAACTCAATCTTTTAAGATTGAACATTAGTCTGGGGAGGCTGCGCTTTGTTTCTACTGCACTTTGCGTCGCTTAAGTTTCGTTATCGTCACGTCACCGGCAAATAGCGTGCCAGGACTAGAGTATGGCCGTCTCTGATTGGAGCCAAAGGTTCTGGCAGTAAACAGAGGATATAGATCTCTTGGTTTCCAGCCTGAGCTGCAGGGAGAAATTCAAATTCCCCGGAAGTTCAAGCAGGGTTCGCCCAGCCTAACTGTAAGTAACTGAACAGTACAGATGATCAATCTCACTACACTAAACTGTTTATAATAAAAATCCATCTGAACCATGTCAACCTTTAATGGATGAGGTCGTCTGCCCTTGGATAGACACATGATGAACTCCCCCAAAATGTCCTCCCAGCCTCTTCGGATGGTCTTTTTAATTCATGTCTGTGGCATCCAACCCAATCTCACTGCCCAAAAGTTATAGAGACCTCTCTGTGCTCACTAGCGAAAACATGTCGGTTAACTCCTCAGGTGGTTTATACACAATTATCCACAGCTAAGAGCCTAAGACGCAGTTCTATGTGTCTGTGCAAGCTCATCACGTCGGCACACTTGTTTGTGCCAGTGCTTCATATTCAAAACAACTTGGCATGTGTTGGTGGGTTGTTGCTTGGTTCACAGAAGCACTGCTTTATGAAGGCGGTGACAAAGTATCAGGGAAGCGTTTGAGGATCAACTTAACAACATGCTGGAGGCCTCTCTTCAGTTGCCAGCTGCAGCAAACCTGTGTAATGACCCTTGCTGCTGCTGCTGATAGGGACAGGCCACACTGCAAAAGCATCGCAACTTTATCGATCGCAACTGTTATCTATCTAGGAAAAATAACAAAACAATAAAGTATCTATCTATCTATCTATCTATCTATCTATCGATCGATCTATCAACTCAGAGCTATAGGCTCAGATGGAGTGTATATCTCAAAAGATGCACCAGCCCCCCCTGACCATCTGAGCTGATGATGATGATGATGCAGACTTGAAGCGAGCAGTCAAGTTGGAGTTGTGATGAACTATACTAGCTTGAAAGAACTAATGAAATCAATGAAGACACAACAACAATTAAAAGCTATTTCTAAGGGCACCCTGTACAGTCCACAGCTGCCACATTAAACATCTGCATCATGGGTCTAAAATAGCCACCACATGACCATAAAGTGGGAGACTTTTGCCTATCAAAAAAGTGTAGGCTATATTGAGGGACACAACATCCGCTTCAGCTGATCAAACACACACACACACACACACACACACACACACACACACACACACACACACATTCATTAAAGATGTACGTTTAACACAGTCACATTCCTGCATTTTTAAGCGCACAGTAGCCTACATCAGTTGCTAAATATAGGTTGCCTACTAAAGACAGCCGCATCTGCAGTAGCCTAGCAGACTACAGAGTGCGTTTAAGCGGATAGCCGAGGTGCACTCAGCACTCTGAAGTAGGCTACTCACTCGAATACTACCACAGGCCATGCGACAGGGGGTTACACCTGACATTTTAGCAGCGCAATGCGATAATTTGCAAGGTGGCAATTATCCCTGTTGACCTTGAAAATGTTTGCATTACATCGTCAGCCTTTGGGCACTGTAGTCTTTTGAAGTCTGCACCTGCACGGATTCGGTCGTCACACAATTGACAGTTGATTGTGATATACGGGCACAGTGAAGTACCGCATCTAATTTATGTTCAAGGTCTGTTAAAGGTAGAAAGGTAGGAGACTGGATGTCAAGTCTAACGTCTACAAAATGTATGCTACACATGATACATTATGCGGTAGACAATTGCAACAGGATCCTTACACAAGTGAGAAAAATGAAAATCTACTCACGCGAAACAGTTGACTCGCTGCTTCACATGTTCCCACGCGTGTGCGAGAGTGCTGCTTACAAAGTTTATAGGTTTGTTTTCTCTGGCTTCGCTTCAGCACTGCAGGCGACCCTCTACCAAACTCAAGCTTCACTGCACATCAGAAGGCCGTACAAGTCCGCATTACCAAGTTGCCAGTTCTAATGTCGACACTGATACAGATTTGATCTGGTAACATTGATTTTCACTGACTGGCTGTGGACGATGTTGGGCGAGTGAAGCATGTTAGTTATGCACGTCACTGTGGACTATTGTGTTGATTCTTAAAGAGACAATTAGCTTTTTAGACGAAATACCAGTCTGTTTGGCCTCAGCGCAGCAGTGTGTTGTGGCTTGTGGGAACAGTGCACTTCTAGTTCAGTGGATGAAACACTGCACAAGTTATCAGCAGGGTAGGACCGACATAGCTCTCGTTGTGGGGTGTATTTTAAACTATATAGGCCTAAGATACAGGCCTTATTTGAAATATTCTGAAGCTAACAATTAATGTAGTAGAAGACCTAGCAGTTTATTTCCAAAATACTGTAGAATGCACATAAAGTGCAGTCCAATGCAAAAATGTAATTTTCAAAATAATGTATTTGTGCATTTATGCTGACGCTTGAAAAACTGCAGTTGTTTTTTGTAAGGGAAGGCCTTAGTAAATTAGATTAACTTGCCTGATGAGAAGTGTCCTTGTGTGGCAGCTGAGGCCTGCAATGGGGCCCCTGAACAGATGTTGTGATGTAAACTACAGTATTTACATTTACATGTATTCACACTGAGCTGACACTTTTGTCCAAGGACTTCCAAACAATAGAGAACTATCAGGTAGCCTTCAGTGCGAATAAGGGACAATAGTGTGGCCTAATAACAATCAGTGCTACCTTGCATAAGAAACAGAATGACCAGATCTGAGTCCAGTTAAGTCAGGGACGTAAAAGAGATAGACAGAAAAGAAGAATGTCATGTTAAGTGTGTTTAGTTGTTAGTGTGTCAAGAGAGGAGGTGTTCTTGGAAGAGCTGGGTCTCCAAGAGGGTTTTGAAGATCGATAGGGACGCCACTGCTCTGGTAGCCACTGCTAGCGTGTTCCACTATCGGAGAACCACAGATAAGAATAGTTTGGATTGCCGTGAGGATGCGGATGGCCGTGGCAGGCAGTGTTCTTTGGGTGTGGAACCGGAGATCACTTTTGTAGGCCAGCTTTGGTGATTCGAATTTGATGCCAACGGCTACAGCGGCTGACAGTGGGGCTTGGAGGCTCAAAACAACTCCATCCAAACCACATGTTCCCGTCAACATATAAATAGGCTATGATGCTCAACGGGAGTAGGCTAACAGGTGTGAGCCCTAGTGGTGTGGCTTTTTTTTGTTGTTGTTGTTGACCTATCACACGCACAGACACAAATAGATCACAAAACAAGAAAGTGACAAGTATTAGGGGGTCAGACTTCTAACTGTGACATGGCTCCTGTGGCTGTGTGTCTATCCTCCTGACTATAGCTTTGGGGTCCTTTGAGGCCATCAGAGTAATTATTTTCTCATCACTTTCACATTTCTGGAAACTGTCAATAAGTTTTCAAAACATCAGATTCATAAAATAATGGGACAATGACAAGCACTTCTGAATATGTTGACATACTATATACTGACTCAACAATACCTTGCAGCTACACAAGAAAATCTGGCTTATATTTGTTGTGGTTGTAGTTAGTTGTAGATTCCATTTTTTTTCTGACACAGAGTAGAACTACATCTTATCACAATGCCTGAATATCATATCCAGAGCTTACTTAGTTAGAGCAGGATATCAATAGAGGATTTGCTCACTGCATTTCTGTATTCTTATAGGCCTAATCGGATGTAGCCTACATGAGATGAGATGCACATGAGAACCTCAGTACTTTTCCAGCACTCCTTATGAGTCCTTTTTTGTGTAAGCAACGTCAAAAAAAAAAAAAAAAAAAAAGGTCCTGTACAAATCCCCTCTATAAGGTCTGGTACATACTCTGCAGCTGGATGCTTTCTTAGGTCCTCGTGGGTGTTCTCCCACATCAGTCTCTCATAAAATGGGTGCGGAGCCACAACGAAAACAGCACAATAGTGCTTTGTTTCATCAATATCTGACCGTCAGTCATTCGTGTCAGGTCACACTTTACACATTCACCCTATGAGCTCAAAATATCTTTGTATCAGAAAACACAACATTACTCAATACGTTCTCAGGCCTCTGGCATTGGGGCATGTGGTTTCTCACGGCATACCTTAAGGCTTTAGCAAGCTAATGCACCCCCTAACCTGAGAAGAAAAAAAGGTGTAGTAGGCTAATCTATGGTGACGCAGCACGGGTTCCAGGCTGACCCATATCAGCCAAACTCATTCAGTTCCCTTGAATAATTAGCATGTAACTTTGCAGAGGATTAGCCCTCCTTTTTCAAACTCCTGGGGCTAACTGCCACGGAATGTGAGGTCTTGACCTGATTACCCAATCTGCAGGACACACTTGCTCAGTCTGGAGATTTTTGTCAGCCATTGCCGGACATTTCAGACAATGGCGTTAGCAGTTCATGTGTTCAGAGGACCAGTATTTGATTGAGGTGCTTACTGTACGTCAAATGAAAAATGTTATATATTCCTGTGCATGCTATGCATGTCGTTTGTACTTTGCATGATTAATTACATATCTATTTCACATTTATGCTGTTCTATAACTATCTAAAAAATAGATTGTTTAGAAATAATAAGAGTAGCCTACTCAACCCACAGCATATGGATCAAGATTCCCAGCTGAAAAGATAAGTGAGCATGATGAACTAATGTTTTATTGGAGGACATATAAACTCTATATGGTTGCAAGATATCCCATTATTATTATTAGCATAACCTTTATTTATCCAGAAATAATACTCATTGAGATTTTAAAATCCTTTTTTAGGATTTTGAAGTGTTCTGCATGTCAAAGACAGGTCAAAATGCAATACACGCCACACAATTACAAACAAAGACAACCATGTAACATTTAAGATGGGAGACAGTTGGACAAAGTTGCAGACCAAAAAGAACAATAAGAAAATACTTGGCCTCTTTTGTGCAGACTTGTGGTAGCCCATGGATTCTGACCAAGATTATCCCAATTTATCCCCTTCCAGGTAGACTCCCTTAAATGTACCCAGAAAAATCAAATGTTGGCCACTAGTTTGCCATCACCGTAAGTCTCCTCCACACATGCTATTGTATGGCTTTCTTGACTCTGAATGACTGCTATATCGTTCAGGTGTTTCTTGATGATTATGAGATGACTCTGCCTAGGAGTAAGAATGGACTAAGTACAACACAGTATGAGTTAGCAGAGGAGTGTTTGAGCTGTAAAGAAATGTAGTTTTGGAAGTGAGATGTCATCAAGGACGTTGGTCTATAGCACCTCCTAATGGACAGCAGCTAGAAAATTGTGTGCAGGTCATTTGCTTTTTACTTTCCATGTGAGGTTGTGAGTTATTACGTAAAACTGGGGGAGGCCAACTATGACATGTTTATGTTTTTCCACTTGTGTGTTAGAGATACCAGACTTTTTTCTATGGAATTTTAAAATCCTTGTTTGTAGAACTAGAACAGCTGATGTTGAGTTGTTTTTAATTTCTTATCATTGTCAACCATCACTGTCCAGCTAAACAGACTGCAATGAAATATCTGCAACGAAATGCAGATATGCTGATACCATTGGCATGTTATACTATTTGAAAAATAAATATATTTATTTGAAAAATAAATAGATTTATTTGAAAAATAAATATATTTTTCAATTTCAGAATATGTTCTGTGCAAGGTATATTTCAATTATCACTAAGTAGGCCTACAGCATATTTTTGCTGCAGGTCAGTCTTTTCTAAAAGCCCAGGATAGTGAACAGCATGTTGGGCTTGTTGAGCACCACATATGCTACATCACTTCATCTGACTTTCAAACCACAGCAATGGACTCATAAATATGTGAGCTTTTCTGGATGTAAGCTAAGCAGCTCATAGGCCAAGGCCAAGGTGCACACACAATGCTCAGGTTACTAGACACGTATCCAAAATCTGTGTGCGCCACCTGCTGACTATAAATAGGCATAGCTTCACAATGAAGATGCAAGATTGCATCTCATTCTATCTGTAGAATAACATAGGCTCAGACCGTTGAAGAGGTGTATGTATGTAATCTATGTGTATAATGCCAAGCGCTTACCATGAACGTATGCAGTGAAAGTAGTTTACTTTTACTTTCAGTAGTTTACTTATTAACTTTTTTAATGCACGTTTTCCGAACATCTTCTGTCATTACGGTAGATATTTATTGCGCATGCGTGTAGTTGTCACAACATGTCTGCGCCCTTGAGAACACATGAAAATACAGGACTGAGCAAAATACTGCAGTTAATTGAGCTGTTACAGAATGTATCATTGACAGAACATAAATATTTTCATGGCTAATCTCACTTTCAGGTTCCGATCAACAGCTGTGGTGTTTATTCGTAGTTTTGAGGAATAGCCACAAGAGTAGGTCGATTATGCCTCTTTATGGTAAATGTGGGCTCGGTCGGATTACGAGATGCTTTCTGAGTCGGGTCTCTGACACCTGTCATGCTCCCTCCCTAGAAAGACTGTACCACAGAAATATGTGTGCAAGGCAGCAAACGAACAGAAATGCACCTCACAGTCTCTCGATGTTTGGGCATATGATAACGCTTCGTGGTTTTCATGTGTCTCAGTCAGTATTTCTGTCGAAGATTTTATCAGTGGATGAAATCTTTTCCAAGCCATCGTTGCAGGAATACTTGAAGAAAGTGGAAGATGAGTATGATGTTAGTTTGAAAATCATAAACACGATGGAAGATCAAAGTCATGGCGAGGAGGAACTCAGTCAGAACAGGATCCGAGTCTCGGATTTAACGCCGTTGGTCCAGCGAGTCAGAGACCTCAAATTAAAGCAGAAAGAGTTTGAAGAAACCGAGGCTTTACTTAAGGGTGAACATTTTGATCTGATTGATTATGTCATAACGTTACATCCTTGTCCAAGATGACCTGTGCACTTAACATGTTTTGGAATGTGACTACATGCTTGTCATTTCAGATAATGACCCAGAATTACGTGAACTGGCAGAAATGGAAAGAGAGTCTTGCCAGACAGCTATTCAAGCCCTGAAACAAACGGTGAGCCTATATGCTACAGCACTATTTTAATAACAGTAGTTCCAATGGCTCCATTATCACAAGTACTTGACACATTTGCAAGTAATATCCCCCTTTACTTTCAGATCCTGTCTCTTATCATCCCTGCGGAGGAATCAGACATGAGTGACCTCGTCCTTGAAGTCACGGCCGGGGTTGGAGGACAGGAAGCAATGCTCTTTACCTCAGAAATGTTTGACATGTACCAGAGCTTTGCTGCCTTGCAAGGATGGGGATTTGATATACTGGAGTACACATCCAGCGAAATAGGTCAGCAGGAGCCAACATGTAATTTGGTGTGAATATAAAGAATTGAAAGGGAGGATGTTTACAGACAAGGACACAGAGTTATGAAGATGAAGTGAAATTATGAAGATGGCAGTAATTTCATCATCTAAAAAGACACTATCCTAAAACAATAGGAGAAAATATTAGATACATTATACTGCACATGATTTGTTCTTGAGAGGCCTCTTTATGATAGGCATTTTAAATTGACAGATGATGTCAATCTTGTGTGTGTGTGCCTAGATTTGATCTGATCTGATTTGTAAATTGTGTGTGTGTGTGCCTACATCTGATCTCTTTATTGTACATGGCTTGCCTAGGCATTGCCTATTTGGTATAGTCCGGTTATAACTCCAGTCTGTCCTTGGTGATGGGGTAGTGTCTGTGTGTGTGTATCTAGTATAATCTGGGGAATTACATTCATCTAGAGTGCTTTAGACATACAACACAGCGGGTCATCAAGAGTGAGACTAAGGCTGGGATTATACTTGCCGTTAGACCAAGCGTAAGCGTATGCGCCCGTGTGCGACCTGCTGTGTCCTGTGTACAGACTCGCTGCAGCATTACGCACCTTACTGGAGGTCTTCACCAGGGGGAGACTAGTAGCCTAATATCAGATGTGGATGTGGCCATGTGCCATTGTTTACTCTCATGATTGCCCCCAGCTTTGATGTCGATAATGCATCTTGCTGTCACTTTCTTTTGGCAATAATCGCCCCCTACTTTCTTGTCAGTATTGCATCTCGCGGACGCGTCGTGTTCGCTTGCGACGACGTGCACGACCGACGCACCAAACGACCGCAAAATACGCGAGGCAGCCATGATGCGTACACGAACGCGTTGTCTACAGCAAGTCTAAACGTGCCTTTAGAAACCACACACAATGGTGTGCTTTTATCAATACCTGTGTCCATATATTTATTTGTTTCATAGGTGGAATGAGGCATGGGAGTGCCAGCATCAGTGGGCCCCTGAGCTACAAGAAGATGAAGTTTGAAGCTGGAGTCCACCGCGTGCAAAGGGTCCCCAGAACTGAGAATAAGGGCCGCATGCACACCAGCACGATGACCGTCGCAATCCTCCCTCAGCCCACGGAGGTTGGGGGATCATTCATCACCATATTGATCTGACTCTATGTTTTCATTCCTCTACCTCTACCAAAAAGAACCATGTGAATACAGGGTATCGAAGCAACAGATGTCTACTGAAAACACAATTTCATTTTATATCAGCAAAGGCCTACTGGTTGAATGTTTGGAATGCTGTGTTCAACTCAGGATACTCCTGTTGTTAGGTCTGTGTTGCCATATTTAGCTGACTATAAATGTTATTCTGATTTTCAGATCACATTTACAATTCAGGCAAAAGATCTCAGAATTGAGACAAAGAGAGCAAGTGGGGCTGGTGGACAGCATGTCAACACAACCGACAGCGCTGTACGAATCGTCCATATCCCCTCAGGTGAGGAGAGGGATAATATGGTTCAAATTTCAGAACAACAAATCTGCTACTGTGATGTTTTGCTTTGTGTAGTCTACTCGGCATAGCCATAGAATGACAGTCAAATTTTACAACAATGAAAGCTTAGCATCTTTTTAGAAATGTGTCCAGGTTTGCCTTTGCATTTCAAGCCAAATAGAATAGCAATGTGTGTTCTTGCATAGGAGACTTTCTTTGTAGTTTTTAGTAGGCTAATCAATTAGGGACTCTTTGGATTTCTAGGAGTGGTAGCTGAGTGTCAGCAGGAACGGTCCCAGATAAAGAACAAAGAAACTGCCATGAAGGTGCTCCGAGCCAAGCTTTACAGCATGAAGCTGGAGGAAGAGACAAGTAAAATATACCAGACACGTAAACTACAGGTAGGCCTGTGAAGTTCAAGAGTCAGCCCTTTAATTTACTATCATTTCTAGATAGGCCTATCTGTTACCTGTGTATGCAGATCAAGTAGGCCTAGTGCTATATTGGTGTAATGCTTGTATTGCTATTACTTTGATAAGCTTTTGTGTGTATCTTGCGTTACACCATATAAGTATATGTTAAAGCTTTTATTCAATGACTTGTTTTAGATTGGAAGCAAAGGGAGATCAGAAAAAATCAGAACCTACAATTTTCAACAAGATCGCGTCACGGATCATCGTATTGGGAAAACGATGCATGATGTCCGAGGATTTCTCTTGGGAGAGGAATTATTAGAAGAAATGAGCTTGTCTTTACAACAGTTCTCTGAACAAGAAACACTCCTGGACCTTTTGGGCGACAATGACAGCTGACTTACTCGTCACCTTCTCCGTGGACTCGTTTGACTGTAGGCTACTGTAGTGGTCTTCCTCCCGCCCAATGTTTTGGACTGCTTTGATTTCCGGTAATGCACGGATTTAAAACTATTCATTTTAAAACACAGGCATCATGGCACCGTGCCCATGGTCTATAATGCATGTTAATGTTTTGTATCATGCAAGAAGCTGTTGAAATGCAACCGATAAATAAAAAGACTTTTTCAGTCGAGAGTGTGTTGCCACAAGATAACTTCGACAATACTATGTTTCTTAAAGTGCATAGGGTGTTAAGCTGTATCCACTTCTTACCGCCAAACTTTTAAACAGTTTAAATCAGCATTTCTTGACATGTTTATTATTTGCCTCCTTTTCTGCCACTTCAAGCAGTTCAGGCGCATAGCGTTACGTTATAACGTGGTGACATCAGAGTTGCCCCTGGCCATACTGGAATCTCATTGGTTACTCTCTGTTTTCAGTCTGTTAAAGGTAAAAAATTTGGCTGCTTCTCATTGGCTAGTGTAGTTTGTACGCGGATTTCAAACCTTTTCTTAACTGGCGCTTTTTCACCATTCTCATTCAGTAGGTCTGTGTTTGCCGCTAAATTCTTTATGTGGACACTATACAACAAAATATCAGATGAAAATCATTCGCGGAAAAAGAAAAAGATCGTTATCTTGTGAAAAGGTAAGAGTTTGTGAGAACTTTGTGCAGGTTCCACTTCGTTTTCTTGCTATATCATAGCAAACGAGGATATCTTGCATAGGTTGGTCTTGAATGCGGAGGAAATCCCTCCAGGAGTTTGGCTGGCTTGTTGTGTTGATAACTTTAGTTTTAGTTAGTACATTTTACTATTTTGTGGAATTCGAAAACGGTTTAATGTTTAGGGCCTGTATCGTAGCCATACTAAGCCTTAGCTATTTTTATTGTCATGGTATGAAAGTTATGACACGAGTTAACGTTAGCAATCTTAGCTGGTAAGATGGCTAGGTGGCTCAACGAGTCATGTCAATGTAGGTTACACTAGCAACATGTTGCTTAAATGGCTGTTGCTAGTTAGCCAAAACCTCAGTTTTTCCATGGCGCGCAATCCATAATTTGGTGTATAGTTTCAGTTGCAGTTGATATTGACATTGTCTGCATCTTTTGGACCAACATTAGCACCGCAATATTATCTACGTGGAAACTAAAGCGTTGTCATAAATGTTAACTTTGATGACAAGCTTACACTTATGGGCACATATAGCAAGTCACACTTTGTACTTGAAATGGGTCGCGTGCCAAACCTCATGTTTAGCTGAATTTACACAATACATAGGGAAATGTTTAACGTGGTTTGGTACTGTTTATTTGGTAGTTAAACTGAGTTGGCCTTAAATATTTTGGTCTTTTTCAATTACCCTTTACGTCTGAGTAACTAAACGTTAGAAACTGTTCTCAAGGATAGCCTTGTCTGATTCGTTAGGATCCTTTTCTTACTAACAACAAGTGTATTTTGTAATGCATTTAGTCTTAAGGAGGTAAACCCACTGTGATTTTGTTTAACGTTATATTGATGTCTGAACTCACTTTTTTCCCTCCAGAATACGGAAATGAAGTGCCCCCTGTCTGCGGAATCCCTCGTATCGTGTTGCACGGAACAACGTGTAACCAACGCGGACGAACCAGACCACAATTCCTCTCCCCGAAAAAAATGTGTACTGGTGTCTGTGAAGCCTTTACCGTCTCCAGGTGTGTCGAAAGTAACTTTTCACTTTGACTCTGCTATTAAGGGCAAAGAAAACAAAGAATGCCCCACACCAGAACCTCTTGCCAGGACATTACAGGACGAGACTGAGAGAGGTGATGCACATTCACTCATTGAGGACAGTGGCTATCTGTCTCTTCAGAACAGCCACCATGAACACCATAACGTGGACTTTGGAGAGCCCTTCAGTGAGGGACTGGAGGAGAGTGGCTCTTCTGTCTTCACTGGAGACAGCACACCAGACACAACTGGGCAGTCTGCCTCCAATCTTCCCATTCTGAGGTTTCAACAAGAGGTTTGTCGCAAGTTGTCAGAGAACTTTAAAAAGACACAGAACTATGACTGGTCAGTCATAAGCAGACTGGCAAACAACAGTGGCCTACAGAATGTCATTGGTGGGAAAATGGGCCTGGAATGCCTGGACATTCTCGGCACCCTGATGGAAAGAGACATGAAGCACATTCTCCGCAGGATACTGGGGCATGTCGAGGACTCAGACTTAATTAGGTATGTGTCGTGTCAGTTCACAGAATCAACACTGTCCTGACGGTCCTGTCGATTCAGAGCAGCGTTTCGTTTGTGTGTGTTTACAGTGTTACAAAAAATGCATCTCTAAATGAAGTGCTTCTTTGTTCCTACAGTTGTAAAAAAGTGAGCAACACTTGGAGAGACATCATCCATCAAGAACGCTCAGCATTGGAGCGCTGCATAGCAGCTGAAAAGAGAACACCGGTAAGGAACACTAAGGAAGTCTTTGTTGCTTAGGAGATATCTGACGCCAGTTATATGCTAATGGCCAGATGTGTATGCAATGTTAATGACCTGGACAAGGAGGGGAATGAGGTGTGGAGAGGCCTGCTGGGCAGGTTTCTGTGTTAAAATCCCATTCAGTATCCTCCTCCACTCTTGTGTGCTAGAGTGAATACTTCCCCCACCCACACACCCACCCTGTGCTAGCTGTTGTGATCTGGAGGTCTTGAATAGTCTCTCTCATTTATCAGCAGGAAAACAGACCGACTGGTTCCCTCACGCGAGACTTCACCCCATCCAGGGTGGCGTTTTCGTCCATTCAACACACAACGTCCACCCCAATGAGCACCCCAATCAGGAAGACGAGCCAGTTCCACAAATTCCAAGAGGTAAGGTCTTGCCTAGGATTATCTCTCTGATGTGGTTCTTCAAACACACACAAGAGTTACATGCTCTCCTAAAGCAACACTATACAACAACAATTTGCCCCTTTTGGGGGTGTGCAACTACTCCATCATTTCCAAATTGATTGATTGTGTATGGTCGTGTAGAATGCCCTCGATGTGTACTATGTAGTTTTATTAGTAGTTTACACTTTATTTCAGGCTGGAACACGCTGAAAATGTAGGGAAACTTACAATTTCCCCCGTTTGGAGGTGTTCTTTTGTCACTCCATAATTTCTAAATAGATTGATTGATTGGCATCCAACACGACCATACACAATGTTTGTGAACTTCAATACACCTGGATGTGTGTTATGGAGTTCTTTATTCCTGGCTGAAACACACTGAAAATGTAGGGAAACCTTTGAGAACATGACATTGTTGACTATCGCTAAAGGATCGCATATTTCGTGTTCGTAAACATCTAGCAGAGCGAACAAGGCTCTTGGTATTGTTTGCCAACTTTGCACACCTTTTATAGTTGGCTAACTCGAAATTGTTTTGTAGTGTTGCTTTCACTTGGCCTATACCTCCTCCCCCAAGCATATTTGGACAAAAAGCAAGCAAATAAATGAAGCAAAAATGTAGCTAAAAGTCATAACATTATTGATTATCAGATTACCGTAAAAGCTGCTGCCTGCCTGTTGATTGAACGTGTTGCTTGTCCCTTCCATAGGCTGCCAGCACTCTAAAGAATCACGAGGGGTTGAAGCCGTGCAGGCAGTGCAGATCGCCCGCGCGCTACGACGACGCCATGAAGCGTGCCGTGTGCACCAACGCCAACTGCGCCTACGAGTTCTGCACCCTCTGCCTGGGCGCCTTCCACGGCTCCTCGGCCTGCCGCACGCGCGTGTTGGGTAGCTCGTGCTCTCGCGGGTCCCGCGCACCCGTGCCCACACACCTGCCCTGCAGCAAGCAGAGCAAGCGCAACGTTCGGAGACTCTGACACAGCCAAGGACGCGCACACGCACACGCACACAACTGCACAAAAGGGAAGGGGAGTTAGTGTGAGCAAGCTGCTTCACATCAACTCTGGTTTTATTTTTCTTAACCACAACACATGAAGTCTTTTAAAGATTGTTTTAAAAAAAAATCTTCATGTTCTCCATTTTCATGTCTCTCCTTGGTGACAGTCTGAGGTTGGCCACTATTGACTGAACAATGTGCGGTTTGATGTCAATGATATTGTATATAAAAGGACTATATTTGTAAATACAAGAGAGAATTGATATGAAAGTTTTATAATATAAATGTCTTTTTATATGTATGGTTCCATCATATGGAAATGTATGACTGTAAACTGTAAATATTTGTTTGTTTCAAATAAAATATTTGTCATTTTAAAGCTCTGACCTCCTTTGCAATTCCAAAGTTATTCCCTAGATGGTGCCATACTGCCAAGATCTGGGAGGGATATCAGGTTCTATGTCGCAGGTCATTTTATAGGCAATTTTGCTTTCATCCTGGGTTTTCTGAAATAGTTTTGATCTACCCAAATCAAGCAATTATAATAACTAGCTGATGGGCTACTCCTTGATTTTCGCAAACAGTTTCCTAATCTTTTTGTCAGTTTCATGTATTTGATCTATATCTTGAGTCTATAAAAGTGTTAGTGGCGTGGGACTTAAGATACATTGGGTTAGATTAGAGTGACACTTCATCAAAGTGCGTGCACTATAAAGAAAGAAATTCGGCATGGTGACCTGAAAAACGAATTGTGCGAATTACACTTGACTTTAATCTCTCTTTTCAAGTGCACTGGTTGAGCCCATAATGCATTGACCCAAATGACGGATCGCTGGTCACACGGTGTCCTGCCACAGCCATGTCATCTTTGTAAGTGCTGATGGGTCTCGAATGTGAGACTCGAGTTTAATTGTTTAATGGTATATCTGATCTGTAAAACGGACTCGGAAGCATGTTTAATGTGACATCAAAGGGCCTGCACCGACAGAGAGCAATTATCATGCGACATGGTGAGATCTGAATTGATATCTGCGGGAGTAGAAGAGGTGATTGTAAACAGCAGTAATTTCCCCCCTTGTGAGAGTTGTGAAAGAGGCAAATAATAAAACATTTATCTATTCATGTTTTATCATGACCTGTAACTATTTCAGCTCAGACCTGAAAACTTTTGTAACCCTGGCACTCGTCATCAAAACTATTTGTGGATATGGGGGGGGGTTTCAAATACTGAAACTGAAACCCAACAGTGAGTCGCTATGGAGATGAGTATCAGCTTGTGTGCCCCTGTTATTTCAGCAAAGCGAGGACAGTTGGCTTTGGATGTTAGTTTTGATTGATGTGCCCTGAAACAACATCTAACATTAGATATTAGTTTAGATGCAACATAGCCATAGTCCCAGGCCAATTTTACACGTGTTAAAGCAATTTCTATTCCTGATTAAAATGTAATGAAACACAAAATGGATGATTTTGATTTGCAGGGACATTTCACTTAAGGAAGACAATACAGCCTCCCGGCTGCACTTTAATTGATTTCACAATGCTTCTCCCCTCGACGTGAAATACCAAAATAGTTTTCTTCCTGATGTTTGTGCAAAAGTTGTGCCATGCGGCTGTGTACTGGGCTCCACATAACACTCAGTGGAAACACCACCTCCATACAATGGGCTGAACTGATGTACATGATGTTGTCATTTCATCGTATGGCATCAATTTACCGTGAAATGTACTTATTTCATTCCCATGTAGCTAGAGGCTATACATGATTTTCAACAACCCCTCTCCTTCCAGCTACATTGAGGTCCAGGACTGTAATTATCAGCAGAAAAACTCTTCAGCTTTTTTTCTACATCTTTGTCGAGGTCAGCTTGGCTTATGATATAAGAGCTGGGACATTTTTAGCTTAAGTTGCACAATAAAGCTGTTTTCATTCCTCCAAACAACCAAGAAGTCAATCAGTTTATTCACACTATTGGTGAGGAACTCTAAAGACTGTTGCATACGGGGTTGTTAGGGTTGTTATACACTTTTGCTGAAACACAATTCAACAAAAGAATGCATCACCCCCCCCCCCCCACACACACACACACACACACTCACACACTTTTTGTCATGAAAAAAGTGTGTGACGTAGAAATGACTTATTTGTAATTTGGCCCGGAATAATTTCCCTTCCCTATCCCAGAACCGCCCCCGCATTTGAAAAAGCAGGATACGCCTCTGCTCAGAGACTAGGTAAGAGAAGGGGGGAGGGGATGGGATGACAACAGTTAGTCCGCACGTGAGATGGTCCATCATTAGGCCACACACACAACTCCAATTAATCTCCCAGCTGCCCTTTGCCGGACCGCACTGCTCTGAGGCTGCGCCTGTATTACTGCTCATGTGATTGATTGATCCTGACTGCAGCAGGTCCAAATTAAACCTGTGGATTGGAAACCAAAGAGGCCACTGGGCAGCAGGGCAGGTTATGAGAGGAGGAAACAGATGTTTACAGAGGTCAGCCATGCTGATGATGAATGTGGATTCTCAGCACTCTGTGAGTCATGCCATTTAGAACGCAGAAATGAGATGTCTGGCGCGGGGAAGGTTCTATTATTGAACTTATGCGGACAAAATTGTGTAAATTAGATTTTGTGTTTGTCAACACATTCCTGTGTACATACATACCTCTGTATACATTACAGCTACTGATCATATCAGCAGCATATTTTTCTTTTCCATACTGAGTACATCTTTGTATTTCCCCATGATTTCAGAATCCATCACCAGCCTAATTACCCCCCCCCCCCCTTCTCTGGCACTCATATCCAGGGTTGTGGAGGCTTAACACAAGTAACCTTTATAACCACAGTTTATCCATCTCTGACATTTCGAGTTTATCCACCTCTCAAAAGAGTTTTCACCAATTGCAATGTTTAACATTTTAACATTCAAAGATCACACTGTATTATCCATATTCACAACATGTCACCACTCCATTGAACACCACTGGTATTGTTATAAACATTGGACAATAACCACCATCATCAAACATGCTGGAGGCCTGTTTAAAAAATTCCTATACCGCGTGACCCAGTCCAGTGATCCCAGAATCTTATTCTACCACTACTGTACATCCCTGCTCCTGTCCCTCTTTCCACACCATCTCTCAGCAGTTTCATTCAAGCAAACAGACAGACAGACAGACACCTGTATGCACACACTCACTACAGACAAACACACACACACTCTCTGTCATACACACACATGCACACACTCAAATACACACTCACACACACACACACACACACACACACACACACACACACACACACACACACACACACACACACACACACACACTCACACACACACACACACACACACACACACACACAGAGGGTGCCCAGAGGGCCGGATGACTAGGTCTGGGTGTGCACATGTGATGCACATGATGAGCGACTGGCACCTGTCACCAAGACATAAGTCACGGAGCTAAAGGTCGGCCGCGCTGCCTGCTGTCAGGGCACCAGTCTTCACATGCCAGCGCCACTATGCCACCGGGCAATAGGGGTGGAGAGAGGGGTGGAGAGAGGGGTGGAGGAGGGGTGGAGAGGGGGGGTGCAGACGGGCACGGGGCAAGAGGGGTGGAGAGAGGGGTGGAGGAGGGGTGGAGAGGGGGGGTGCAGACGGGCACGGGGCAAGAGGGGTGGAGAGAGGGGTGGAGAGAGGGGTGGAGGAGGGGTGGAGAGAGGGGGTGCAGGAGGGGTGGAGAGAGGGGGTGCAGACGGGCACGGGGGCAATAGGGGTGGAGAGAGGGGTGGAGAGGGGGGGTGCAGACGGGCACGGGGGCGAGAGGGGTGGAGAGAGGGGGTGGAGAGGGGGGGTGTAGACGGCTGTGCCATCTAGCCCATTCAAACAGTGCTGTGACAGCGCGGGAGAGACCAGGCGTATATATTGAGAAAGAGCTGCTTTGCCCCCGTGAGTGTTCTTCACAGGAGTTTGCCACAGGGCAGGCGTATACTATTGAGAAAGAGCTGCTTTGCCCCCGTGAGTGTTCTTCACAGGAGTTTGCCACAGGGCAAGCGTATACTATTGAGAAAGAGGTGCTTTGCCCGTGAGTGTTCTTCACAGGAGTTTGCCACAGGGTGAACTTGCGTGTTTTTACGGGCAGAAATGCGTCCTCTAGGATTCCATGATCCTGTGGCCATAGGGTTCCACATTATGGATGCCCTGACTACCACCGCTGCTGCTGCTGCTGCTGCCTGCTGCCTGCTGATCGATTGGTGACATCAAGCACTACATGTCTTGCATCATTAACCAATTTTATTTGATGTAACACTTAATGGAATCATGAACCTGATTGATCACAAATATTGTAATAGTCACGAGACACACACACACACACACACACACACACACACATGACCAAGCAAAGAAAAATCGACAAATAAGAAAGAAAAAAAAAGGCTTCTGTCTGTCCATTTCTGCGGGAAATCACTTTAAGTGGTAGCGCTGCAATTACGCCGGAGTGATGGAGAATGGCCTGGCCAGAGTGGGCCAGAGTAGAGGCTATTTTTACGTGCAGCGGCCCGATGGGCCATTAGGGCCCAAATAATGAGGGCTAATGAGCGGACCTGCCCTATCCACAAGGCTCGGACACATCACATGCCACGTGATTTGCAACAGGGAATGGACGATGGACGCACTTAAACACACTTGCACATAAACACACACAGCGCTGATCACAATCACACACACACACACATACACACACACACACACACACAGAGTGAGGTGGATGGACGAGGTGATGCATTCTTTTGTTGAATTATGTTGATGGACATTAGGTATAGGAGAGGAATAACGGAACACTAATTCATTGATTGAGAATATACCACTATCAGTCATCTAATTTCCAATGACTGACATGGACAGAGTACAAAACCAGCAGATAAAACAGGAGGCTGAAACAGGAATAAAACATTCTCATAAAAGTAAGGTCAATGTTAAAATTCCTTAGTTTGCGAAGTACATAAAGTATATGCGCTGGCCTTGGCACAAGTTGCATCAGTGTGTGATTCAAAACATAACTTGCTATCAATTATTGTGTCAAGGTACTTATACTCTTGTTCTGTCTTTTTAAATTGTTTTGTATTTATTCATCTCTAAATGTGTCACGACTTCATTTCGCTCCCTTTTTTTAAAACAGTTTTCCTTGCCCTCTAGCAACGGGGTGATGGGTACGTAATGTGACAAACTGTTATTCATTTGGCGTCCTTTCACATCATATTGTGTGTTATTCCGACGCACATCTCTCCCAAATGGCACAAAAATACGGAGTAATAATTAGTTGCAAGTACCAGGAACTGCATCACAGCCAGAGTTTAGACCCAGCAGAGCTGGAGTTAAAACACCAGCTCATCGCCATCTGACAATGCTGAAGAGGTCATCACAGCCAGAGTTTAGACCCAGCAGAGCTGGAGTTAAAACACCAGCTCATCGCCATCTGACAATGCCGAAGACGTCACAGACAGCCAACACCAAGGATACCTAACCAGCATAAGATTAATTATGGGAAAACTTGGACTATTATCATGCATCATCCACACTTGATTGTATATATGTGTACAGTATGTCTTCAATTTGTGTTACATTAGATCTTTTGTATCATCTGAAATAATTGTTCAGAGTTTCAGGAGGCCTGTGTTTTACTTTTTTATTATGTTATTCCACATGCAATACATAATAAAACATGTGTTTCCACATTAATACATGTGCATTAATATATTTCCGGAATTGCAGCTTGAATACTTGGGTGTTTAGTATTCACAAGATGACATTTGTGTAGTGTGTACTGTAGATGAATCAATTATGGTGTGGATCTAAATATTCAAATGACATGTACTCATTGTTTATAATAATAATAAAAAACACTCGATTGAATTTAACATTTAAGGCACTCATACGTCAGATTAAATCATAACATCCTCTGAATGCATCATGAATGCAGGGCCGGGGCATAGAAGCACAGCATCATTAAAGTTCATGCTCTCCTAGACAGCAGTGCCTTTGACATTTATGCGTCAAAACACTTTGTGCTGACTCAGTCTGCGGCTATTTTCGAACCTCTCCATCTCCCGCACAAACCCATATGACAACATCATCATACTGCACCAACGGCATGGGAGCTGGACTGCACTCCTTGCTCATTTGGTATTGAACGGGACACTAAAAGTGGTTTGCTGGTATGGGGCTGTCTAAGATCACAAATGAGCCGATACAGTGTCTGGAGAAATCTGAAGTGAATTGATTCTTCATTTGCCAAAAACACTATCCACATTATAAGGAGACCATGTAGAAAATCCATATGCCAAATGTCATTTTTACTGTAGGCTGTTTTTCTGGTCAATTGGAGGCTGTTCCTGTCAAATGTTCTCTCCCTGAGACCCAGACCAGCCTCTATTAGATGGTCATCAGTACACCAAACCATTCAGAGGTTGTGAATGAATAACATGGTAGCTGTCTAAGCATCTAACTATCTAAGTCAGGCTAGTAACAGCACTGAAATGACATATATCTCAAAAGAGATCTCTCTGTGGAAATCTACAATTTATTAAATTATTATTGATGACTAGATATTTAAATGAGACAGGGATGTTCAATGTTTATTTCTAATCCGGGTTTAAGCAGTGCTGTCTGAATGCACTTAATACAGAATTAGAGTGAAGTTATGCATGTTGTGATGAATGCTCTTTTACATAGCAGTGAATATCTGTATGGCAAACAAACACACACACACACACTTTAACAAAGAATTATATAAACATCATGAAGTTGCATGAGTATGCATGTCATACCTCGATATTGTTGTCATCTCTTTAGAAGCAGAAAAACAGAAAATGAACGGATCAAGCACTATTGCCAGCATAAGGTGTCGTGTCCATTATGTGACTTGAATAGGAGACCTCTTATGCGTTTATGGGTTCAGAGTCTGGTAGAGGGTGGCACTTTGAATGGATTACAGCCAGAGTTTAGCTCTTCAAATTCTTTTTATTTCCCTTGAATGAAAAAAATAAAAATAAAAATCTCTTATGCCCAATTCCCACCCACGTTCCCCACCGCCCCCCCATGTTTTAGCATCAAGGTAGAGGCAACATCGATATACTTTTTACAAAATTATTCAGATTTACAAAATGCATGGACATTTTCCAAAGACTGGGGGAATGTTACGTCACTATGTGATCCAGGCATGGTACTCAGTGGTAGAATAAATGCTATGGTCCTTAGGTCAGGATTTTGTGATTGTACTCTGTCAGCCCAATACTTCATTCAATGCATTTATTGAGCAACCATTCACAGAGGACTTTTCAAAGCAAATTTCTGGGTTCAAGGGCCAACAGACATGTTTAACTATCCTGCACCTCACTCTACAGTATATATTTGCCATATACAGTGTAAACTTGTAATTTATAGATAACCAAGTGGTATTTCTAATTTTAAATGTACAGTGTTTTGCTAATGTTGATGTCCTGTCTGGTATTCTGCATATGGTGCAGCAGTGAGGTTGGCAGATCGGCTTCTCCTCTCCAATGGGTCTTGCTCATAGTGGCTGCAGTATGGGAGAGAGGGGGTTTATGGAGAGACAAATATAGAATTGTCAGAACAGAATACAGACATGTACTGTAGTTGTCATCATATTTTTTTTTGTTTGTTTTCAAAAACAATCAATCTTTGCCAGCATTGAAGAATGGAAGATGTCACTTTTTGGGCAATCGTTTTGGACAACTCAAAATCCTGAGCTCACCAGTTGAAGGTGGTTGAAAAAGTCTTCTACTCTGACATCGTCAAAGCTCTCTGGGAAGGCGCTCTCGCTTCTGCTTGAGTCTTCTTGTACACTAGGAGGGTCCTCTTGGCTGGGGAGAGTGGAAGAGAATCACACATGCTAATCCTGAAGACATAATTTCATGGAACCAATTCTAAGACTGAGTATAAAACTGCTGTATTTGAGTGGATTTGCCCCTGGTGTCTCATATTCTGTTGTATTCTACCATGTCAGTTTTTGATAGGGAGATTGAAAGTAGACAGACAAACCTTCTTTTCTGTCCCGACAGGACAGAGTTCAGGTACTTCTTCACTGCCATCTGTTTCCGGAAACGACTGTAGTTGTCTGTGAAAATGGCATCTGAATGCCGCTTTACTGGACTTTGGTCCTCCATCATGTCCTCACTGAAACACACAGGAGAACCTATTTGTTGGCTGCCTCTCCACAGCAGTCAAGGTGTCCACTGTATGATCTGATGCCTAAACTGCTGAAATCATTCATTGAAAATTGCATTCACCATATTTATGCTTTAGATTTTTTAATTTACTGTCTTTAGATTAGAGTGGATACAGATGTTGTCTACAACTTTGACTGTGAGCTTCTGAAATAAAGTAATTTAAAATGCATAATTTATTGATGAAAAAAAAGTCCCACAATATTAGCCTACTCAGTTTTGATTTTTTTTCTGTTTGTAGTTTGTCTCTACGTTTGGCGTAATGAAGGCAGAGACGTGCGCTTAATATAATTGTTGAAAGACTTCAAAATGGTGAAGATTCAATGTTTTCTCGTGACCTGCTTTTGTCAAATTCTAAAACGAATATAAGGAAGGTAAGCGAGGGGGGAAAACATGAAAGCGCCGTTGGCACTTCTGACTTCGACGTTTTAGTAATTAATTTACAGTTTATACGCTACCTACCTTACTCGCTTTCCAATCAATGACTCCAAATATCTTCTCGCGGATAATTGTCCTAAAAGTTTGCTGTAACCACTCGTGAAAAGACCGTCTGCGTGCCGTGAGGGTCTGCCAACACAAAATGTTTTTATTAAGGCTATCCATCTTAACTTACATTCCACAACCAATGAGATTAAACTATAATAACACCACCAATTGGTAATGATAACTTTAGCAAGTCAAACAATGAATCTTTACCTGAAGTTGCATATTGCATATATATTAGTCAATGCCAACAGGAGCAAGTCAATGTGAATGTGAGTTCAAACTTCACAATTAATATTTGAAATTGCACTAATGTGGGCTGCTGTATTTTGAATACATGTTGACATTCAACAACAAATAGGTTGTATTTCACACTGTCCATTTAACGGTAAGAGTAGCCTGGCAACGCAGTCATGAAATATTAACCTAAAATTGTGATTTGTGGTCAAAATCGTACACCTACCTCATAGAGGCATAAGGTAAACTCACAGTCCGGGAATACAAAACACTGCACAGGGCTATTATGAGCAAGAGCTGGGAGCCGTTTCTCTGTAACATCGCTTTACACCTGTTAATGGAAGATCGGATTAATTGGGTTATATCAAGAAAGCTGTGAAAGGTTATACAAACTTCAAACTTTATTTGCATCAGAAATAAATCGAACTATGGTAGATTGCTGTATCCTATGCAAAAGTTACCCATTTCTAATCTTAGTGAGTTCGATTTCAAAGTAATGAAATGTAAAGGCTCCTCAGATTTCTTCCCTTATAAATCTGTTTTAAATTCCAATGTTGTGGCTCTTGCAAAAAAAAGCTCCACAGTTGCCTTGATGTCATGCAAAGAAACAATAATTGCTTCAAAAATTACTGTGCTAATCGTCTATGTCTATGCTCAGTGATTTGAAAAAGTATCCAGGTACTCACGTCTGTTGTATGGTATGATCCTCTTAGAACCCCTTGATGCGCTGACCGTGGTACTGAAATCACAGTCCTTTTGTATTATCTCCTTAAGTTGAAGCTGCCGCTCTCCCTGGTTCCTTCACTGTCTGGCGTCTGTTTGGATCACCTCCCCATACCCTCGTTTTATACATCTGAACACTTTTCATGGAACTAGGAGCAATCAGATTTGATCAGTCTTTATACGTCATAACAATTCCAGCGGGATTGGCGCGTTCGTCATTGCGCACTCGCATGCCCAACATATGGCACACCATCGTGAAATTAAGTTTGGCTCTAACAAAATAGAATGTTTTGTGACTTTCTTTTGTGTTGACTCATCATGTGATGATATATTCAGAGGAGACGGCCCATTTCTCACAGTTTTTAGCTTGTGAGGAAGTTTGGAATCGCCAAACAATGCGCAACCATGCGCAATTGTAGAAGCGCTTTACTTTGCGCAGACACACTGTGGCACGCATCGCTTCACTCAACCCAGTTTGGATTATATATCTGAAGATATCTTATTTTTGCATTCATTCTCTACTGATATCTGATTTTTTGTGCCCCATCATTTTTGTTTAGAGCATCATGTTGACTCCAAGGACTCCTGTTCAAGTCCACCATCACAAATAGGACATTGAAATGGATGGTGTGGCTGTGCTCCAAAGGAATGCCTTGGTGTATATGAATGACTCACCCACCAGAGTAAACCACACACTTTTTCTGAGCCTCCTCATTGGTTTTGACAGACAAACCCTGTTTAGCAGATTAGCTTGGGAAAGAGTGAATTAGTGCACACATCCCACCTCATTGTCAGCAGAGGATTGGTGACATGTCATATCTGTGCACTATTACAAAAGAGAGTAATCCTCCCTGGCTCCCAGACATTGTAGCGACCTCCTATACAAACTGTCATCATCCTATACCCATACAAATAATTCCTCTTTGAATTTAAGACAATGCAACAACCTCCCTCTTGAATGTACTTCCTGTCACTCAGTAACACAATACCTAACCCTCATAGGTGCATCATCTTACCGGTGTTGAGCATCAGTATTGCGTATTGTGGGCGGCACAAGGTAGAGAGGAAAAGGCCAGGCTTCCACACTGCAACCACAGACTGATTGAATCATAATGCTAATCTAACTATGGCAAACTAGATTATGTACAAGCTAAGAGGAAACACAATCATATTCTTGAAAATTATGATCTAGAGCCGCATCTGGTTCAGACCCTGGACACTGGAATGTTTGCATTGTTGTTGTGGTTAACACATCTCTTCAACACTCTTAAACATATATTTTATACAATATGTAGATGTATTTCTGAAGTGCCTGTTTAGTACACAGGTCCCGTCATATATTTATTTTGTAAGGTGGTATAGATTGAGATGCTTGTTGTGGTCATCATATCATATTTTTGTACATTAGAGAGACAGATGCTCGCTGACGACCAAAACGAAGCTCTGATTGAAGAGGGCAGAGCAGACAGACAGACCACCCTCCCTGGTGACTCAGTTTTTACGCATTTCTCTGCAGTAAGCCACCACTGGTAGCGTGACCTTAACGCCATTTTAATGATTTTATCTGTTCCCCTATCTCCAGTGGTAAGATCTATGAGAATGATGTGATTAATGAATGAATTACAGACCAGGATGTGGCCCAATAAATCAGCCTAAAGAGGAGGCGGCTTGTCGGGGTTGGGACCGCCAGCACATTTATATCTTCACCTATGGAGGTGATCGGAAGGGTAACTGCATATTAGACTTGCCAACCTTATGAGGTGGTTACTGCCTAATCTTCATTCATTCACTTTAGATACTTGGAACAGGACAATCCTGCCTTACACTTACTGCTACAGAAAATATAATCTAACTTTTTGGAGAACATTTGCATTTAAATTTGTATGTAACTTTTTTGGTGTCTTAAATTCAATGTTTTCTACCTAATACTTGGTTTCTTTAGATACAAGATGGAACAGGAATAGCTGGTTGAATTCCACTGAATTTGATGGAATTCAGATCAGTATCCAACCAAATCAATAACAAGACTGTTGAAATGACAAGACTGTTGCCCATGGATTGTGATCTTGTTATAGTCAGAAGTCCCCACAATGGATCAATTAAACACACAACTCTTCATTGCCTCCTAACTAATGCTGTAAAATATATCTAACTCAAGCCACATGGAAGACATTACCTTCAATAATGCTTTCAGTACGTCATTAGGCTGCTAATCACAGTCACAGACTGTAGGACAACACTCCCGAGAGCAGCAGTCACTGGGACCAATCAGATTATGCTTTCCTTCTCTTTTAGCCACATTCATTTCCTCCGATGCTAAGCAGATAGTGCATCACAGGCTGCTGGTCCCTCGGGCCCCTGAGTTACAGGGCACTGATGCTATTATTATTAGCGTGGTGATCTGGGGTCATCTACAGGGTCACATCAGGCTGTTGTGCAAGTTTGATGTCCCAAGTTCACATTTGAAAAAAAAAGGAAAATTTAAGCTTTAGAAAGAAAAGGTTCCACAACAATTAGAGCTTTGTTGTTCAAAAGCAGTCACCATTCGACAATGCAATAAAAGGCTTTGCACGGTCACAATTTTAACTATTAATGTGTTTAAGTCATTATTTGTTTGTGCCAGACATGCATAAATCAAGCAGTAGAGATATACAGTGAACTATACAGAAAGCTATAGGCTTCTGTGATGACAGCCGTATGTACCAGAGAGGACGGCAATATTGAAAAATAATCAAGTAAATGCCAGGTGTGGGTTCACATTCCTCTCACGATTTACCACCACGGGACAAACAGGAATATTGGAAGACCAAAAAAAACGAGTTTAGAGCACACGAATGGGGGACAGAGGAGCGTCTTCACAGCCGCTATTGAATTCTCACTGACCTGACGCATCCATCTCCATCCCACCACCTGCCTCCTGAGCTCCATTTGAGAGAGTAGAGAAAGCACGACTCTAAGTTCCCACTAGTAGATATCACGTTCACCTCAGAAGACCTCATCCATTTATGCAAAATAACAGTCACTGATGTGTTCCTAATCACAGAAATATGCATTAGTATACATACAATTATAATTATGAGAGCAAGGAATTTGTTCTCAGTGTCTACTGAAGTCCTGAAGATCTTGAATAACTTTATTTATTTATTTTATTTTATCCCCTCCTGCTACTAACCTCCCCCTCTCTTCACTGTTACATAGTGTCCTCTTTCTTTCCATGATTGTTACATTGTTATTAAGTTATTTGATTCTTTTGACATCACATCAGTTATAATCTTAAAAAGTCAAATTAAATTGATACAATGTGTTTTCTTTTCCCTTGAGCTATTTGACAGTGCAAATACAACCAAAACATGTGTTCGCTAAGTGTTTCTTTAACTCGTGCTACCTTGCTCTTTGGTGGACGGTCCCTCGGGTAAAAAGCGTGGCGCAGGGCTAAGGAGATATAGGCCTAAGTACCAATGGCAATGATATTAAAGACGTTTAAGACATTTTTAAGTCCATTGAGTCTGAGTACTTAAAATGTTATGTTTAGAGATCATTGCATTTGTCTAATATGATCTGGAATGTAGTACTTTAAAATATCCATGTGTGCTTTGATTTTATATGGCATCTTTTGTTGCACCTCCAACATTTATTGACAACCCTGCTTAAGTTGCCAATAATCATGTAGGCCTATTGACAATTTATCTACAGTCTCACAATGAAAACCATAAAGAAATTCCAACCTTGAGAGGAAGTGAATTTATTCTGAGAAACAAAATGATCACCATTATTGTCACTATTGGCCACAATTGTTTTTGAATCTATTACTTTGTAAAATAAAGTCTCCTTTCTCAGTGAAATAGTTCTTAATCTTCAACTAGACATCTCACCAAATTGGAGAAAAGCTCTATAGGGATTTGAGATCATTCCTCAATATCTCTCCAGGTCATCCATATTCCTACCCTCCTTGTGCATTCTCCTCTTTGGTTAGTTTTCAGATCAGAGGACTGAGATTGCCATGCGAGGCTTGAGTTTTGTGTTCCATAAACCATTTTTGTGGTGATCTGGACGTGGATTTTGGTTCGTTGACCTGCTAAAAAAAAAAAAAAAATCTCCCCAAAATTCCCATCGCTCTGACTGATTTAATGTGGGACATTGTTGGGAACTTTGGGTCATTGAGGTGGTCTAACTTACAGCTTTACCAAAATGTCAAGTTGTGGTGAATTGAATTGAAAGTGGGGGCTACTTGGAGAGAATGACAAATGACAAAGTGGATAGGCTACAGTGAGTGAACAACAAAGTGTTACTTTTCCATTCAGAAAAAAAGTAACATGTATCTCTTTGGCCACCAAAGCATACCCCCCCCCCCCGCCTTACGAGCATCTAACCTTTTTTCACATGGATCTGCTGGCTGAAACCCGTCTCTGAAATCCGTCAGACCCAGCCCTCCTCCGCCTCGTTCATTATTGGCTGAGAAGTCTGAAGGAGATTCACGGGATAGCAAGATGTCCGCGTTCATTTGAAAAGGAGTGTTTATTATCGATGAGTTCCCTCTTCTCTGTGTTCGTATGTCGATTTTTAAATAATGCAACATATAAAAGAAACCGGAATCATATAAAGAAAAGACAAGGACTCCGAGCCAAGAGCCATACAATTTGTTATTAACAGGTTAGACCGGTAACCCATCACTAGCTAGCACTGTATTAGCTTCACTGCTATTTGTTAGCTAGCTAGTTAGCTTGATTCTTAATACCCAATCAGCGCAAACATGTGAAAATGAATGCGCCCGCGCATAGAGCTAGGTTAGCTGACTATGCTAGCTAGCTAACTTGTTAGATTCATGCGCCAAGTTGAAGGGTTCCTGTCTTGTATCAACTGCGTCTTGGAGAGTTGTCTGTGAACATGTTTTTGAGGAAGAATGGTAAATTGAAAAACAAGCATGAAACATGCTGACCTGTCAGCATTTAGAACTCGTGAATTAGAGCAAACTTAGTTTGGCATTTGCTAGCTAGCAAGGCACGTTACATCAAACGATGGCGTGAACAACGTTAGTTGACTAGCCCGGCCTAACATTACTTTATTAATCCAAGTTTTAAGTCTTAGCCATTTTGAGTGAGAAGTGTTTAGCTTTTCGTCTATAGTTAACTAACGTTAATGTTATGCTGTATAACAGCGCCCTGTGGTATTGCATGCATGATACGAGGCTAGGCTGTTGACATTTGGATTAAACTTTTGCAGAAATAATGCTGATATCGGGAACTCATGTCGAACGTCTATGAAGAGAGAGCCACAATGATAGCCGCTGGGGAACTGCAGTCGTTTGTCCCGTTCGGTCGTGAGCACTGCAAAAATCACCCGAACGCCGTTAACATCCAGCTGCGACAGCTGCAGCCTGCGTCTGAGTTGTGGTCCTCAGATGGCGCGGCTGGGCTCGTGGGGTCCCTTCAAGAGGTCACTCTTCATGAGAGAGAGAAGGTATGACCTGACCTCACCTCACTCTCTAGGAACAAAAACAAACATACACATGATTGGTAACACTTCGAACGAAACCAGCATAACTCTAAAACTCTGTGTGACAGGAATCCTGGCAGCTTAGAAAGGGTTCAGACGGCGCTGGTGATGAAATTGAGTTCGAGGAGGAGCTTTATGTGGCTGGCAACATGGTTATCTGGAGCCGAGGAACCAAAGGCCAAGCCTCCTGTGTCTACAAGGCCTTTACTGTGGACAGCACAGTGCAGCAGGTAGTTACACTCATGACCTGAACTGAAATGAATCTACCGAACTGCAGATTTGTGATGATGATGTGTTGATAATGTTGATGTAGGTTACTGATCACATTTCACTTGTCTTTTCAGGCTTTGTGGTGCAACTTCAGAGTTCCACAAAATAAAAAGTCCTGTAAGTGCATTTCTTATGAGGTTTTTGTTCTTCTCTAAACAATCTCTCACTATGTTGTAATTAATGCACTTGCCTTATATCTGCTTATGTGCTTGTTTCTTAATTGCTTCCAGTGAAAGAGATTGTGGAGCACACAGTCTGCATCGCTCAGGACACGTGTGTGAACGTTCACAGTGTGAGCGGGAAAGACTTCATCGCTCCCCTTCCCTTCCAGGTGAGTCACTCACCGTCTCCTCATATGAGATTCCTTTTGCATCCTTAAATTAAAATTAAAGAAGAAATTTGGCGAGTTTTCACTGGGGGCATGTCCATGAGCTCCCATGTACATGCCCATTGCCCACAGAGTGTAGTGCTGTTGCTGCCTGGCTGCATTAGCTACTGGTTACAGCAACTCGAGCTGTTTATTTGATTTTGCCCATTATGACAATAGGTCCGAGAGGCATGAATTCTGTAAAATGCAATATGGCAACATGTTTGCTGTTTCTAGTGGATTTTCAAGCCCCTTTGAGATTTCATCTAAATTATGTAGTAAGTTGCAAAAACAAATTCAGTGATGAGATCAATTCACCTGTATGTTTTCCCATGGGATGTTGAACTCTGCTATAGTGAAAACAATGGATGGACACTATTAGGGTATTTTGGAGAATCGTGTGTACACCAAAGCTGTTTATGTGGGGAGTGCCTCTGTTTATTTTTAGGATGTATCCTAAAAATAAGCATACAATGACAATTTGTATTTATTTATTTATTTTAATGAAAAATGAAGTATAATTACTGGAGCTACTGCATTTTACTCTCTTATTATGTGTATCGCTCGTGTCGAGTCGTGTGGAATTCCCTTGGTAGTCAATATGTTGTAGAGTCCCTGTATTCCCACCACAGTGAGGTCTAATTATGGGGAGTGAATCATAATCTCCTTGTTTTGCTACATGGTTGATATTCTCCAGGACCTGTCCATTTCATTTCATTTCACCAGCAACTGTAATGGGTAATTTGGCTCGCGTCGCCCCCATCTGAGGAAGGGGATCCCAGAGAGCCCGAGCCAGTGTGGTGTGGACAGGATAATTAGATATCCTGGCATGTGTAATGTTTTTGGCGTAAACACACGATGACGTGTCTCTCTTGCGTTGCTAATCGCTTAGTTTTGGTAAAAAGTGACTCTAGAGTAAGTGACGTGCAAAAGCTTGTTTTGTTATCGGAATAGTGACTTTCCAACAAACCTTCCGGTGCTGGTTATGGTGTTTCTAATGTGTTATTTTTTTTTTATTATTTTTTTTTTTTAAGTATATTTTTTGGGGCTTTTTTTGTGCCTTTAATTTTGACAGGACAGTAGAGAGAGACAGGAAGTGAATGGGTGAGAGAGTCGGGGTGGGATCCGGAAAGGACCACGGGGCGGGAATCGAACCCGGGTCGCCGGAGTGCGGTGTCGGTGCCCCAGCCAGTTGCGCCACGGCTCGGGCCGGTTATGGTGTTTCTGTTGTCAGAGTTTCATTACACTCCTAGCAGTTCTAGGATGGAAATTGAATGTGTGGGTTATGTTTGGCTAGACAGTCGTTGGGCAGTAGTTCACTGGTAGTGGGTTTGACCAGTTAAAAAGGAGCTATAAGTTAACTGATCTAACCTGCATCAAGTGAATTATGCTAAGCTAAGCTAATGGTGTCGGACTGGGCTATTTGGCGTATCTTCTTATCTACCTCTGCTGTAGACAGCACATGAGTTAGTTTCCCAAGAAGTTGGCGTGTTCTTTTAAAAACTGGTCCTCAATACATCTGTTGCACTTGCAGTCTTATTTCACTTATATCACATTTCTAGTATAAAGTTTGAGTGTGTGGGTCATGTTTGGGTAGATAAGGTTAGGTAGATGTCCGGGGTAGAGAAATAGTTAAAAACTGATCCCCAATACATCTATTGCAGTCTTGTTTCACTTATATCACATTTCTAGTTTAAAGTTTGAGTGTGTGGGTCATGTTTGGGTAGATAAGGTTAGGTACTGTAGATGACCGGGGTAGAGAAATAGTTAAAAACTGGTCCCCAATACATCTATTGCAGTCTTGTTTCACTTATATCACATTTCTAGTTTAAAGTTTGAGTGTGTGGGTCATGCTTGGGTAGATAAGGTTAGGTACTGTAGATGACCGGGGTAGAGAAATAGTTAAAAACTGGTCCTCACGGGCCCCGGCAGTGGCGCAACTGGCTGGGGCACCTGCACCGTACGCTGGCGACCCGGTTTCGATTCCCGCCCCGTGGTCCTTTCCAGATCCCACCCCGACTCTCTGTCCCACTCACTTCCTGTCATTCTCTCTACTGTCCTGTCCAAATAAAGGCATAAAAAGCCCAAAAAATAATCTTTAAAAAAAAAAAAAAAAAAAAAAAACTAATGTCCTCACGGCATCTCCTCGTCTGCTTCCAGGTCTCCACGCTGTGGCCCACCATCTTTGGGCTCCTGCTGGAGCGCAAAAACCTCGCCTCGGATGTTCCCATGAGCCCCCCCAGCAGGTACAGTAGGGCACCTGAGTAGCAGTAATAAACAGCACTATCAATTCAATTAATAACTTAATGAAAATGACTAAATACTATAATAGACAAACCATTGCGCATAAGAAACGCTTAAAAACTAAGTACATGATGAACAGATATGCCTTTAGACCCCTCTTGAAAGACCCAAAACTATCACAGGAACAGAGAGCCCTGGGCAACTCATTCCACCAACCAGGAGCCACGGAGGAAAATAGTCTTGAATTTGACCAAGCGTTTATAGCTAGCCGACACAACAGACGCTCATCAGAAGACCGCAGTGGGTGGTTGGGGATTAGATAGATGGATAGATAGATACTTTATTGATCCCCAAGGGGAAATTCAAATTATTGATAATTGAATTAAGATAGCAGGGAGCAGATCCAGTCAGTGTTCTACCGGTCAAAGTGAGATATTTTAGTTTAATTCCGGCCACTATAGGGAGCCAGTGGAGAGTAAAGGAGAGGAGTTACATGTGTCTTCGTTGGCTGATTGAAGACCAGACATGCTGCAGCATTCTGAATCAGTTGTATTGATCTTACTACACAAGCAGGTAGTCCAGCTTACGGTGAATCATAATAGTCCAGCTTGGAGATAACCGTGGCCTGTATAAGAAGTTGTTTTGTAATAACTAATATAATTAATCAATTACAAAAGACAAAGAGCAATTGCAAAACAAACTGCAGCTTAATACTTTAATATTACTGTACTGTACTGTAATAATACTGTAATATTATGATTATGTTGTTTTCGTAATCTTTTGAAGTCATAATTGACCATCAATCAGTAGACTGCGATTCACTTCACAGCCCTACTGTACAGTAGGTGGAGCTGATTCCATGAGATCTCTGGTAGATGGAGGATGATGATGTATGATGTTGATGTGCAGTACCTGTAGTTGACTGTCCCTGTCCTGTGTTCCCAGAGAGCCTCTGCCCACACTCTTCAGCATGCTGCACCCCCTGGATGAGATCGCCCCTCTGGTGTGCAGGACTACAGGTAGGACCGCACTGAAGCTCAGTCCATGTTGCATTATAATACCGTCATTTCCCAGCTAGTAGCCGCGGCTTATACATTGACTTTGCTAAATATCTTCAGCTATGAGGTTAATACACAAAGGGGCAAATAATATGGTATTATTAATATGGCTTTTTGTTTCCTTTGACTTGCATAAAACACTGTCCTGCGGCTTATACACAGGAAATAACTGTAAATGCAGCTCTGCACAGATCTGGCTGAAGGTGATGCATTCTGGGTTTGCATTGTGTTGAGTTCCGCATGCATCACATTCATCTAGATCGGCGCAGTGCTGCTTGTAATCAATGGGTGCCTCATACAGTATGGGATTTTAGACATCCTCCCTTGCTCCTCGGGCCTCGATCTTCACTGATCTAGATAAAAATGATGGGGCGGCAACAATGGGATAGTCTATCCATTGTTATTTATAGATCAGACGGAATGGCCCCTCGAGGATCGAGGTTCGAGGAGCGTTGTTGAGAGGCACCCATAGTTGATGTTCCCTGAGAGGCTGAAGATTTGCTTCCTGTGTTTGCAGCGCTGTTTGACCTTCCTTCCTGTGTTTGCAGCCATGTTTGACCTTCCTTCTTGTGTTTGCAGCCATGTTTGACCTTCCTCGCATCCAGTATGTGTCGGACAGCACGATGAGGGTGGTGTTCACCTCCTGCGACCCCTCCATCATCATGACCTACGACACCGTGCAGTGCACACACACCGTGTGGCTGCTGCGCAAAGTCACTGTGGAGGTAAGCGGCCTCTCTGTGGAACTCTACATGTGCATGTTAGCTTCTCTACCCGCAGTAGTTCCTGTACCGCTGTAGAACTCTACATGTGCTAGCTTCTCTACCCGCAAGTAGTTCCTGTACCGCTGTGGAACTCTACATGTGCATGTTAGCTTGTAGCTCCTGTACCGCTGTGGAACTCTACATGTGCATGTTAGCTTCTCTACCCGCAGTAGTTCCTGTACCGCTGTGGAACTCTACATTTGCATGTTAGCTTGTAGTTCCTGTACCGCTGTGGAACTCTACATGTGCATGTTAGCTTCTCTACCCGCAGTAGTTCCTGTACCGCACCCTATACCATATGCCCTCAGTAGTTCCTGTACTGCTGTAGAGCTCTACATCTGCATGTTAGCTTCACTACCCCCAAGTAGTTCCTGTACCGCTTTCTTTCTTTCTCTCTCTCTCTCTCTCTCTCTCTCTTTCTTTCTTTTTTCTTTTTTTCTGTATCGCTCTCTCTACTTTCACTCATCATATGATGGTTGTAAATATACAGTATATAAAGAACTGTATCAAAGATTCTTTAGAACATCAGTACATCAATCATCTCTGGTTGTATCTTCAGTTTGGCTCAGAGTGTCTGTGGAAGGAGGGTGAGTTGACATCACTGTCCCCCTGACCTTTGCCCTCTCACCTTTGCCCCCTGAACCCCTGTGTGTTGCAGGAGCAGTCGGTGCTGCTGAAGTGCCCCGAGCCCGGACCAGGAACAGGTGCTGCCAGCTTCCTGGGCGCACACCTGCGCAACGTCTCTCCTCTGGACTCGCCCGCCTCGCCACTGCACTGCCACACCCTGCACAACCAGAGCCGCCTGGCGGCCTCGCCCAGCCTGCACTCCCGCGCCCACTCCCCTGGCATATCCAACATGGCCGCCCTCAGGTAAGCTGGTGGCAGAGACGGTTTATAAAGCGAGACGATTCATATGAGGGTAAATTCTGGTTTCATTGTGACGCAACTGCCACTCCCATTTAGGAGGCAAACGGAGGTATTTATATGGGAGAAATAATTCTACACCTTTCTAAACCGATTATTTCGTCACTGAACACGCCCCTTTAGGAGGCAGGAAGTGCTGCTATTTTGTTCCATTGAAAAACCCCTTTATGATTCATCTTAGTAACTATACGATCTTTGCTGGTGGCCACCGCGCCCACTCCCCTGGCATATCCAACATGGCCGCCCTCAGGTAAGCTGCCGGGCACCGCGCCCACTCCCCTGGCATATCCAACATGGCCGCCCTCAGGTAAGCTGCCGGGCACCGCGCCCACTCCCCTGGCATATCCAACATGGCCGCCCTCAGGTAAGCTGCCGGGCACCGTGCCCACTCCCCTGGCATATCCAACATGGCCGCCCTCAGGTAAGCTGCCGGGCACCGCGCCCACTCCCCTGGCATATCCAACATGGCCGCCCTCAGGTAAGCTGCCGGGCACCGCGCCCACTCCCCTGGCATATCCAACATGGCCGCCCTCAGGTAAGCTGCCGGGCACCGCGCCCACTCCCCTGGCATATCCAACATGGCCGCCCTCAGGTAAGCTGCCGGGCACCGCGCCCACTCCCCTGGCATATCCAACATGGCCGCCCTCAGGTAAGCTGCCGGGCACCGCGCCCACTCCCCTGGCATATCCAACATGGCCGCCCTCAGGTAAGCTGCCGGGCACCGCGCCCACTCCCCTGGCATATCCAACATGGCCGCCCTCAGGTAAGCTGCCGGGCACCGCGCCCACTCCCCTGGCATATCCAACATGGCCGCCCTCAGGTAAGCTGGTGGGCACCGCGGTCAGGAATGCACGCTGCCCAGTATTGGTCCGTTTTCCACTGTAGGAACTTGGGGACAGTTTTTTAGGGGTTTCACACCTTTGTGAGTCCAAACTGTAGGAGCCACTCCTATATGCTCACTTTCAGGAACTTTTTGCAGGGGGTGAAGTTAGTCCCTGCTCAGGGGTAGGTACTTTTCAGTGGCATAAATTAGGTGTAAACAATGTAAGTTCCTGTGATGAAAACGCAACTTGTCCACGATATTCCTTAGCCAACAGTGAGCGTTACCATGACACCTCAGTATTCAGAAATCCGTTTTTCTATTTCCAGCCAAAGCTGATTTTAATGTAGACAGTGCTTGACATATCCTAAGCCGTGTAAAGGCAAACTTTCATATTTTTCTGTCAGTCAAACATTATGTAGAATATCCATATTGAGTGCAGAATTGTCAACATTTCAAAATAGATAGAAGTTAAAGCATATTCTAGTTAGCCTGCTGTTACAGTGTGCACACAATGGACAGAAGATGAAAACCGGACGGATTGCCGGTTTAAGGAATAAGGTGTATATGTATCTGTTTGATTGGGAGTAGTGGAGCTTCAGCAGCAATGTGCAACAATTGAACTGAAATTCAAAGAGCAACATGTGGCATGTGTTTACTCTGAACCAGTCTAAATACAGAAATGTTTTACGTTCACATCAAAAGCCCTTTCGCAAAGGTCGAGCAGTTGGGAGTGAACGTCATTCCTTGAAGTTGTTACAAATCATCGTAGCGCAGACATTCGGTACAGCGGCATATGTCAGACCTGCAAACTTGTCGCTTTTCGGCGACAATCGCCGTTTTCTTGGTCAATTGGGTCATTCACGTGAATCGCTCAGAACCGGAGAGTTTTTATTGGGGGGGGGGGGGGGGGGGGGGGTGAAGGCTGCCCTTAATCTGTATGCAATGCAGGCTAGAATTGCGAAACATTATTGGCTAATTCTTGTAATTGGCACTTCTCTGGGCCAATCGGAGTCTTAGCACTTGCTTCAGAATCTTGAACACAGCGCGAAGTTCACGTTTGGACGCCTGGCTACCGCGCTAGTCATTTTTGTCAGGGATGACACACCGCGGTCGGTTCACAAATGAACGTAGAGGTAAAACGACCCCTTCTAAAGCCCTATTCGCACGGGATTAGTATTACCTGTGGACCTTTGGTGATTTGTGATAATTGCGGAGAATGCCTGAGATCTTAGTCCCGTGCGAATGTGCCATGTCTGTAATTTGTAAAGTAAAAATTCCGCCGCAAATTACCTACTGTATTTCGCTAAACACAGACGTCCGGTGATAATACTAATCCCGTGCGAATCTGCATCTCAGTGATTGCCATTGCAATTGCATATCTTTTCTACTTTCTGCGTTGTTTTCGGACGTTAGCATACGACATATCCGGGTGTAATGTCAGTGAAAATAGAGTAATTAACAGACTTTGCTTATCCCGTGCGAATGCGCTGCAAGTAACACAGAGGAGGGGCGATAATTTGAAAATGACCAGAGGTCCACAGGTAATACTAATCCCGTGCGAATAGGGCTTAAGTGCATTTATTTCTTGGACCGAAAGCCGTGGAGTCCATTATCCCACTTATTCCACTGTTACCATTTGTTTTGTGTTAATTTCCTGTTATGATGTAAACGTTTAAACAGAGAGTGTTACTACTAGACAATCTTTGGTTTAAATCGCTAAAAATATGTTGTCTTGTTAGTAGAACTAGGCTACTTCTTTCCACCACATATCAACTAATTTCTAAACTTGCAGTAGGCTACAAACTGCCGTTACTAGTTCTAAATGGATGATTGCTATGGCCAAAAGCCAGTCAGTTCTATCTCTATGAACCTTAGCTTTGAAACATCGCTATTTTAATTGCCCTATTGCCATCCAACTAGCTAAAATCAACCACCGTCATGTGCGACAATGTTATGTTCTGAACGTCTACAGCTTGGATGCAACGTGACCGTTCATTTAAACTTCACAACGAGTTTGCCAAATGAATAGGCTATTCCAGTGTGATACGGCCAACAAATTGGATCTGGGTCATAGGTGTGCAAATAACGTTTAATAAACCCTCTGTAGAACGCAGGACGCGCATTGATTTGCATTGAGCTCAATGAGCATATAACAATAGGCTAACTGGAAAAAAACACCATGCAATATCTAGCTATGGTGAAGAAGAGTATGTGATGATGTGGGGCTATTTTAATTCCTAAGGCCAAGGGAACTTTATCAGGATGCATAGTATCCTGGATCCATGAAATAACTGGCCTTTAACAAAAATAAAAACATAGGCATATAAAAAAAAATCCTCCTGCACCTATGGGAATTGACCCCTAGGTCAAAACAGGCCTACTTATGCCCTCTGTATTTAAGGAAGAAAATGTGTTTATTTGTTTACATACATCATACATGTATGTATTATATATAATAATATAGTACAGTATAATATATACATAAAAAAACGAGCAGTTTTCTTTATATGCGCCCCCCCCCCCCCCGTCGGACACTGTCACCTTTTTTACGCTGAGGGGTTTGCAGGTCTGATATGTTTTGTGCTGTTCTGAAGCTATTCAAACATGTTCTGTTCCCAAAGAGCACTAGAGGCAGACTTTGGCGTAGGCGTTGTGTGTGTGTGTGTGTGTGTGTGTGTGTGTATTTGAATATTTGACTGACTGGACTTTTTTTGTCTTTTGTCTTTTCTTGTTCCGGGTGGTCCTCAGCCGTTCCCACAACCCCGGCATCGCGGCGCCATCCTTCTGCGGTGCCCAGCGCTTCAACGTGTCGTGCCACTCGCCGTCGCCCCGCGGGCACAGCCTGCTGGCGTCGCCCAACAGCACCATGAACGAGTCGGCGCTGCTGCCCGAGAGGGAGCCCATCATCCCCGACCTGTGCATCGAGCAGCTGTGGAGCGAGCCCCCGCCCTCGCACAGGTCTGTCCGCTGTGTACACACACACATGCGCACACACACACACACATGCACGTAAACACATGTACACACACTGCGCATGCATGACAATGACAATGTGCAAACACATGCGCGCACACACACACACACACAGAGTCCTCACTTCTCCGAACACCATATCAGTTTGCTCAACATTAAATTCTTGGGAGAGCATGTTGTCAGTGCTTTACTTGGTCATACATTTTTACTGGAAAATGTAGGCAGTTTGGGGAACGTTTTAATTCGAGTATACTGTCTTTTAACAGGGACAAGAGCTGCCAGACGTCCAAAGTGTTCATCACCTCGGACCTGTGTGAGAACAAGTACCTGTGTTTCCTGGTGGAGTCTCATCAGGAGCTCAGGTGAGCGTGTGTCTGGACATCCCAGCCGTCGCCATGGCCACCGACTCTCACTGTCTCCAAGGGCTGCTTCTCTGGAGGGAAAAATTAAAGAGGAACTATGCAGGATTGGCGATTTCATCTCTGGTTTCGGTTTCGTTTTTCGTTTTCGCTCGTTTTATGCTTGTATTTTCTCTGCAGAGCTTCCCCGACAGCTATGGCGTGTATATTTATACATGTATAGGCTATATTTAAATATATAAATTGCAAGCCTGGTTCTTCGTTTCAGACTTCCAGATGTAAACAAAGAGCGATCGTCTCCTGCAGAAAGTTGCATAGGGTCTCTTTAAGGCTTGTGCCAAAGTGTATGAATTGAAGCAGAGAGGGTTAAAGCGTAGCGAGAGGCGCAAAGGTTCAACCATTTCCGTGTTCTGTTTTCGCAAAGGGGAGGGGAGCGAAATCCCCCTTTAAGCAGACCTGGAAAGTGACGTTACATTCAAACTGAACTGCTTGCCAATCTGACAGAGATCGATATCCCACTATGAGGTCTTTGCGACACGCCTCTTTAAGCACACAGGAGCTGTTTGAATTTTGCTTCCATAGAGATGCATTATGTTTATGTTATCTTGTCAGTAATGAAGGATCTTTGAAGGCTCAACCTCAGGTGTAGGCTGAGCATTGCTGCATCACATTGTGTTGAATTGAATATTTTATCTGAACACATTTTCTGGTGTTTGATCTAGTACGGTTAAGACCACTCGCCTACAGTACTTGCAGATGAATGAAGACATTTATTTGATGCTGACAAAGCTGTAATGGAACTTAATATGGCAGTCTGTCCTCATCTGCCACGACCCTGAGCAGTGTCAGAAATTCAATTAAAACTTTCTTCCTTCCCCCCTCCCCCTCCCTCCTTGGCTGACTACTGCACCCATTGAATGGTCTGCCCCTCTAAGGTGGGGATCACATTAGCCAGCGGCAAGCGTAACACAACGCTCAGACCATAATGATAAATCCAAAACATTCTGTGTCGTTCCTAAGTTCAATCTTTGTTGCTACGTTCTTAGACGAATCTGATTGGTCAAAATACCTAAACATTCTAAATCTGATTGTGATGAGCCGAGCGTTGCGCTTCAAAGTTGAACCAAGTTCACCGTTCCGCTGCCAAATCATAGAGAACAGTAGGAAACCTGCCGCTTGCCGCTGGCTAGTGTGATCCCCGCCTAAAGGTCACTTGAGCAATTAACTTTCTGTGGTGTGAAAGTCAGCAGGACTGATACTTTCTGATAGTGATTTTTTTGATACCACAGATATGACACAGACATGTCACCGTCGTTGATTTGATTCTTTGACGTGGACCTTCATGTTCCCTACTGACATTTGCTTCATTCCTAAGGCGATGTCTTCTTTTTATTTTTACTGCAGATGTGTGAAATTCCTGGAAACGAACCATCCACCCCAACTCCTCTTTGTGTCCGTCTCCACTATTGCAGCCAAGAATGCCGCACCTTTGCAGGTAAAGCAAAGCCATGAACGAATTTCCTTCCATTGATAACTCCAAATTTGGAAGTAGAATTGGTCTTGGTAAATCTGCCTCTCTAGGTACATATATTTTAAGTTCATACACATCTTCAGTCATAAAGGCCTTTGTGAAATCACTGTGAATTATTTTAACACACTTTTGAGTGTACCCTGTACATGCACCCACGGCTGTCTCTGCTCCGGAATAGTATTCTGCTGGATGTGTGCACGCAGCCGTGTGCTGTAGCATTTCTACTCGTGTGTGTGTGTGTGTGTGTGTGTGTCTGTGTGTGTGTGTGTGTTGGCATGTCTGCAGTGATCAGGCATAGGGATGAGTCATCACACTTTAACATTTCTTTGCTTCGTTCGCCATACCTTTTGCAATGCACATTGCCTCACACAGGAAGGCAATGTGCTTAGATTTAGGTGCAGGAGATCTTTTGTCTTTCCAAATGGAAAAAAGCTTTGACAAATTTTTTTATCTTCCAGCTACAGTTGAAAGATAAGTAATTTTAAACTGGATCAGTCTGTACTATTATTATCTACTATTTTGACCAAGGATCTGCAGACCTTTGTAGAAAAACAAAACATTTTCTGCATTTCTCTTCTCTCTCTCTGGCAGAATACTTCTCGACAGCACACACAGTTCCCAAATCCCACCTTAAGCTGTTTGTGTCATGTGTTCCATGTATTCTTATTAAGTTATTCGTTTGGTGTGCCAAAGCACGGATTTACTTAAGGCGTTGTGTGAATTTAAAAGGGTGTTATGAGTCATCTGATTGTGATATCTCCACTTTAATTCTGACACTGAACAGGTCATAAATAGCTTAACATGTGGGCCCTTTGGCAAAACGGGGGCGGTCGGTCGGAAATCAATTTGGAGGGATTTAAGTTAATAATACAAACACATTTTGTAATCCTATAATTCCTCTTGTGTTCATCCGCCACAAAATGGTCAATGTTGTATCCTGTGTGTACGTTGTGTTGTGTCGTTCTGCTTGTCTCCCAGTTACCGGTTGTCACGGTAATTAACACGCTTCCTCTCCTCAGGACCGTGACTGCATGCTTATCCTGGAGGTCACGGGGAACCTGGTCTTGTACACCGGAGTCACACGGGTAAACAATCACTTCATCAACAGCCATTACTGACCTTAACATATGCACTGCAGTCACACGGGTAAACAATCACAACACACACACACACACACACACACACACACACACACACACACACACACACACACACACATATATTCCACTTAACAGTGCCCTGTAAACACACACTCAATAGCCATTACTGACCTTAACGGATGCGTCCATGAGCCACAGCCCTTGGGCTAGAATCACATGATTGCTCTAAAAAAAGAATAATAATCATACTTAACCCAGTCATCTTTTGCCAACGTGTAGTGTCAAGTTCATTATATAATTCAGTTGGAACAGAATGAGTTGCCTGCTTTGTTTTTATTATCGTTATTATTGTGTGGAACCATATGGAATTTTTGTGGTGTTAACTGTAATGTATTCTGTTGATTACCGTCATTTCCCAACTATTAGCCGCAGCTTATACATCGATTTTGCTAAATTTCTTCAGCTAAGAGGTTAATACACGGGGGCAGTTAATATGTTATTAATATCGTTTTGTTTCTTGCACAAGACACTTGTCACAAGACACTGTCCTGGGGCTTATACACAATGTGGCTAATACACACAGGAAATGACTGTAGATTGATGACAGTTGATTGATTGGCGTTTCGTTGCGGCTGAAGGTCAGCAAGGTGTTTGTGCCGGGACTGTTGCCGCCGTCGCTCAGCGTGATCAGCTGCCTGCCCCCCCACTGCAGCTCCATGGACAGCGTCAGCACCCCGGCCAAGGCCTCCACCCGGCCCCTCAGCAACCTGGACGAGGTGCACTACAGTACACACTCATCTGGGGGGAGTGTGGGGACACGATGATGATGATGATGATGATGATTATTGATAATATGAACAACAGCTATGATGATATGGCTAGTACTAGTAGACGTTGTCATTAATGCGTCAGCACCCCGGCCAAGGCCTCCAGCAGGCCCCTCAGCAACCTGGACGAGGTGCACACACACTCATCTGGGGGGGCGTGTGGGGACACGATGATGAGGATGATGATGATTATTGATAATATGAACAACAGCTATAATGATATGGCTAGTACTAGTAAACGTTGTCATTAATGCGTCAGCACCCCGGCCAAGGCCTCCAGCAGGCCCCTCAGCAACCTGGACGAGGTGCACTACACACTCATATGGGGGGGGGGCGTGTGGGGACACGATGAGGATGATGATGATGATGATTGTTATTATTGATAATATGAACAACCACTATAATGATATAGCTAGTACTAGTAGATGTTGTCATTAATGTGTTTTCTTATCTTATCTTATTTATTTTTTTTTTTGTTTAAATCAGTTTTATTATTATTACAAGGCTATTTGAAAATGTGCTTTGTTTTGCTCTAATTGATGCGCTTAATGTTATTGTGATGTTTACTGGTACTGTTAATTGTGTAAGTCTTTTGAGAGGAGAGCGCCAGCTAAATACCATAGCAATAACCATCTCAGTGAGAGTTCTAATGAGTAGGATAAGAAATGGGTGAAAGTGCTTTCAGTGAAAAATGCTCCCTTCAAGCCAGACACATTGATTTGAAAGCTGCTTAAGCTATGCACAGCGGGGGCATTTAAAACGACTCAAGTCAGACAGTTTGGACAGTCTTGTCAGAGTCGGTCTGTCTTCAGACCGCTCATCTCGGACTAAAACTTAGTTGTCGGAATGGCTCGACCTGGAAAGGTACAATCAGTAATTACACAAGCTGGATCAATAATAACATTAGACCTGGCTATTACTTATGAATCAAATAAAGTAATGCACTTTGGCCCGTGGATGGATCAAAGTCAGGCTTAATTACAGGATGTAGTCAAATAAACACTGTAGCTGAAATGAGTCATTGATTTAAACATTAAAACATGATATATATATATATATATATAAAATGTAAATGTCATAACAGCATGAGGTACAAAAGCAGAAATGTACTATTAACCTTTAATAGAAATGCCATAAGCATTACCATGGCTACACCATGAAGGCATTTGGGTATCTTGCAGGACGCTCGCTTATGCCTTTTCCTAATGCCGGTAAATGGGGTTAATTGTCAGGGGTTAACAGACGTCTGAGCGTATCTGACTTTGCCCCTGTTCTGTTGTGTTCTGTTGTGTTGTGTTCTGTTGCCCCCTCCTCTGTCTGGGTTCAGATTGGGGTGATGCCCTCTCCTGTGGTGGACGGCATGGGCGCGCTCAAGCACCACCACGAGCTGTCCTGGGTGGACGACTGCAACTTCCAGCAGTCCGTGCCCCACGTGCACACACTCCGAGACTCCGTCAGCAGCAGAGTTACTCTGGTGAGCTGTGTGTGTGTGTGAGGTGAGAGAAAGAACGTGTGTTTGTGTGTGTGTGTGTGTGTGTCTTTCTTTTTCAGTTCCATTTCATTTTCATTTCTTTGTCTTTTTCATATACCCTTTTGTGTGTGTGTGTGTGTGTGTGTGTGTGTGTGTGTGTGTGTGTGTGTGTGTGTGTGTGTGTGTGTGTGTGTGTGTGTGTGTGTGTGTGTGTGTGTGTGTGTGTGTGTGTGTGTGTGTGTGTGTGTGTGTGTGTGTGTGTGTGTATGTTGCTGGAGGCGTTGTGTAGGCCACCACTGGTAATTTCCCCAGTTGTGTTGTGTGTCTTATTGCTGCTACTTGAAGGGCCGATATCTAATCAGAAAGCGTATGAAGGTCTGTCAGAGAGCAGACGAGGGCCAATGCAGCTCCAGGTGTGTGGGCTGACGTACCTGCCGTACCTGCCCCACGGGCCCCTGTGTGTCAACATCACTACGACATGTTTCCCTGCTGGGAGACCTGCCAGTCTCTCACCTGTCCAAATCGTTTGGTATGACAGAGCTACCTCTAAAAGGCCCGTTTAAAGGCCAAAAGGCTTTTGTTTGTTTTGAGTCCTTAATACGTCAGATCGCTGTTGTTGTTGTTCTTGTTGTTGTTGTTCTTCTTCTTCTTCTTCTTCTTCTTCTTCTCTCTGTTTGTGTGAAATGCTGGAGTGCCCCGGTCTGATCTGTGTCCCTGTCTGTTTCAGGAGCTGAGCAATGGCTCCATGCAGAGGATCACCGTTCCCGAGATCGCCACGTCGGAGCTCGGTGAGTTGATTGCAGACACGCGAGACCACCTCACACGGGCGCGGAACCCGACCCAACCTGCCTCCCTCCGCACCCCTCTACGCGTGCCGTCATCGTTAGTGACGCCGCCGTTGAGTCACAGCTGCCAGCTCAGCCCTCGCTGCCTCTGACGAGAGCTCGAGTGGTTGCAGAGGGGTGACGTAAAAACAAATGCATCCCGCTCAACAACCCCCACCATCGTCGCTTATGCCCAAGCATGGCCATGCTACTACTGCTGCTGCTGCCGCACTTCCTGTTTGGCCGAAAATAAGTCCTGTTGAAACATTCAGTCTCTCATTCTGTAGTAAGGCTGTTGACATTATGCCCCTCCCTCCTGTGGTCCTGATGCATCATGGGGGTCGGCTGGAATGTTTATGGTTCGGTTGGATGAACTCTGGTGCGCTCACTAAATCAGGGGCTCTTATCCTTTCAGAAGAGCATGTTTTTTTTTTTTTTTTTACCAGTAATAGTGATAAATAAATCTGTGGGGCTGCCAAAATATGTGTGTCCTTTTAGATGCAATTTAGGCTTTCTCATATTGATCTGAATTAGCTTATTAGCATCATCTAAATCAGGGGTAAGCAATTTAGTTTGGAAAAATTTACTTTTTTTTAAATATAAATCATTGCAAGGTCAGGTAAGGTCAGGTTAGGTCAGGTCAGAACATAAGCTAATCAAACAAGTTGAGAAGTGTGTTTTTAGGCTGATTCTAAATGGTTCGCATTACTTTTTTTCCTTACCAAAATAATAATCAGAACAGTTCAGTTTTAAGCTTATACCTTGCTGGCTATGTACAGTAAGCATACTCTTCTGTGTTCAAATACAGTGTTACTTCCTAGACGATTTCTTTGTGTCCGTAAGGAGTACACACAAGATTTTCAGCATTAGATTTTGTCCACTAACCCAGTTGCAAATGACCTTTTTTGGATCTTGGACACCATTACTAGCTCCAAGCCACCACAGACACTGATAAAGGGGCACAAAGAAGTGACATATTAGTTGATAAGTTACTGAAATATATCTCTGTTTACACGTTTTACTCGATGTCTAGGCTATGTATTTTCACAAATTGACCCAAATAAGAATGGCTAAACACATAATAATAATAATAATAATAATAATAATAATAATAATGATAATATACAATTGTAAAAAAAAAAATCACATTCTTTCCATTCATTCTGAGTTTTATCCAAAGCCAGGGAGGCACTGGAGAGGGGTAAAAGAGCTGCATGTGTGGCAGAGGGTTTGCGTTTGTGAACGCCGCGTTGAGAGTTGAGACGGCGAGCCTAATGACGCTCCTCCAGAACAGCGCCCTAAGAGATGTCATTACTCTGAGCAAGCCCACGCTGTGATCACCTGCAGCTCAGCTTCCACTCTCTGCCCTTTTACTTTCTATCTATCTATCTATCTATCTCTTGTGCAGTGCTACTTGTGTAACACTGCACAGGAGATAGATAGATAGATAGATAGATAGATAGATAGATACTTTATTGATCCCCTAGGATCAATAAAGTATCTATCTATCTATCTATCTATCTATCTATCTATCTATCTCTTGTGCAGTGTTACACAAGTAGACCCTGTGTTAAAGGGAGTGTGTGTGTGTGTCTGTCTGTCTGTCTGTCTGTCTGTCTGTCTGTCTGTCTGTGTGTGTGTGTGGGCATGCACGCTTGCACACATGAGATATGACTATTTGAAATATGCATATTGGATTTGGGTTGGATAGGTTTTGGGTGGAGCTCTGTCTGGTTAGCACGCTAATAGGTCTGTTTTATTGTATGACCTCATTGTCTGTAATCTCGCCCGTGTTTCTTGATATTCCTACCTACTCCAACTCCCCAGCAATTACAGTCGGCTTGTCCACCATGCCTTAGTCATTTAGTCTAAAAGCACAGGGTTCCGCGACTAATGAAATGACATTCCATCCATCTAGGTTTTGACCTTTCGAAGCTTGTCGAACACGGAAGACACAGACCAGAGGTCATTAGTGGCTTGATTATGTGGTGCTTTTAAATGGCACGCTGCACAGTTTTACATTTGTTAAATGTGTGCTACATGCTGTCAGATACACATCAAACATCAATCATTACACACAAACAGGTTGATGTGTATATTTTAGAAATAATTTACCTGTCTGTATAATGGTTTTTGCTATTAGTGCTCTGATTAGATACTTATGAAGGCTTTTAAAGGCTACTTTATTGCCGTTTTTAAAGGTCTGCAAGACAAATCCAGTAACTTATGTTTTATATGTCAATGATACTATTGCTATGTCAGTAGAGTCAGTAGTAGTTTGTATTATGTATGTAAACGGTTTAGAACAGTGAAATAGGGATTTGGAATAATATTGATGTTTCACTTTAATGTAGTTATTAGTAAGTCGACATGATTTTATTATGTATGATGAAGTGAACATTTCATAGTACTGTAAGATCCATAGCATTATTTAGCTGTTCAGAGATGTGAATTAGTATTCATCAATGTCCGTCTTGGTGTTAATAGATAGATAAATAGATAATTACTTTGTTCATCCCCAAGGGGGAAATTGCGGTAGTCGGATTCCTGCGGAGATGAAGTGGAGTTTGTTTTGATCATTCTCTCTCTGGCTCCCGCAGTGAGACGATGCCTGCAGGCCATCCGCTTCATCCTGCCCAAGGACACGGCCATGAAGGTGCTGGTCAAGTGGTACAACACGTACAACGCCCCCGGAGGTCCCAGCACACACCAGGAGTGGAACCTGTTCCTCTCCTGCTTCATGACCATGATGGGCTACCACACCGACCGGCTGACGTGGACCCGCAATGTGAGTGACGTCTGAACAACAACAACAGCAGCAGCAATAACAACAACAGCAGAAATAACAACAAAACCGTTGCAGCCGTTCAATTTCTGTTTTTAAATGTGCGTTTTGTGATAACAGAAAGAGGCGGCTTGACAATTAAAGGCGAGCTGTCATATTTCCAGCCGCTCTCACACACACACACACACACACACACACAAACACACACACGCACGCAACAAAGGCTGCCTCTTCACTAATCTAAAATTAGCTCCAAGCTCATACGCACTGCTGACTTTTTAAAGAGTGGTGGTGCTGCTGCTGGTTGTGTAAATTGGCCTCTCCTCCTTGTCCTTAAGAGAGCAGCTGGACCACTCGCATCTGAGAAGTGCTTGTATTTGACCCCTGACCCCTGACCGCTGATGCCCTCTGCCTCTCCACAGCTCCATTTTGAAGTGCCCCTCTCCCCTGTCGCTCCGAAGAAGGCTAGACCTGCCGACACGGGCTCAGACGAGGTAGGACTGCCTTCTGCGGTAGCAGTGCACAGGTTTGGCTCAGTGGGAGTCGTGTGTGGGACTTGCATTGACGTCTCTAATCTCTTGTTATTAAAACAGCTGTTTTAAACATTTTTAGAAGTGCTTGATTTGGTTGGTTTTTTTTTGTGTTGTTGGTTTTGGTTAAGAAGGATCATTCATGTGCGTTTTAGATATTCCGCCATTTTTGGAAATAAGCTCATTTTCTACCTCCCCTCTAGCAAAACAATTGGTACAGTATTAACCTTTTTCCCGTTCATCCAGCCATTCTGTGAGTCTGGCGATACAACTTTTAGCTTCAGCCAAGCATAGGTCATTGAATCGGATTAGACCATTAGCATCTCGCCTGCTAGCATCATGCTTAAAAGTGACCAAGATTTCCGGTAATTTTCCCATTTAAAACGTGTCTCATCTCAAGTTAGAAAGTGCAATAAGACCAACTGAAAATGAAACCTGGTGTTTTTCTAGGCTGATTTGACATGGAACTACACTCTCCTCTGGTGTAATAATCAAGGGAAGTTGCAAACGTGCCATTGGCGCACTGATATCTGAAAATAGTCCCCATAGGGTAGTGCGTGATATATATGCGGAATATCCCTTTAAATGTGTTGACGTCCTGAGTGCACCTATCAAATATTTTGCAAAAAACATCAAAATAGTCATTACATTGTCAGGTTTTTAGCTTGTCAGATGTAAATTGTTAAATGCCGCGTTAACGTAATCCTTGGCATTGCAAATGCTCTCCCCAAGGTCACCATGACTATGCAAAGGAGTGCTTGCATTGTGGTATTGTAACCCAGTCAGACTTTTCATGATCCATTAATGGTTGAGCCCAGGATAAAGTCAATTCTCTGGGTCCAACTAGCCTTGGTATACCCATATTGCCTTGCCCAGTTTCATTCGTGATGCTAGGCAGCCTTCCATGGATCTGATTTTTACCTCAGCGAAAGAACCAATCACAGAATGGGTGGGCGGGGACAGCAGAGTGATGACCACATCAATGCTACTCCTCAAAGCTTGTATATTGGCTAAGAACCAGACAAGCTTTTGTTCAAATCTACACACCTATCACTTCTTAAAATTGAAAGGTTCATTTATGAAATGTTATTTTGAAGTATTAAAATGTAAAGGTTCATTTATGAAATGTTATTTTGAAGTATTAAAACACTCTACATATGTCATCTGGTTTAATTGATACAATTGGCTTTGAGCTATGTACAGACACATTTGATAGACATTCGTAGCGCCCAATAAACGCCTCTGGCATTCGTAAAACCACACCTCAAATACGAGAAAATTAATGTCCGGTTCCCAGACCTCTTCTCATTGATGAACATTTGTCATAACATTAAAATTGAATTCCTTGTGTGTAGCTGCTTATTTTTGTAAATATGTATTTGTTTTGTTCTGTTCAGGACTGGGACTACCTGCGCAGCTCGGACTACCACTGGCAGCTGTCCATGCAGCACGTGGCGGGCGTGCCGGGGCTGGGCGCTCTGGCGCCCTCTGGTGCGCGGGAGGAGCAGATGTCGGTGCTGAGCGTGGACTCGTCGGCGCCTCTGTTCCAGCACATCCCGTCCCTGTTCGCCGTGCTGCACCTGCTCTACGAGGACCTGAAGCTGGACGAGCTGCAGAGGAGCGGCGCGCGCTCACTAGTCGGCCTCCTGCAGCAGATGGCCAGGTGCGCACGCCCCGCCCCGCACGCTCACCTGTTGTGTTTACATTATTATTATTATTATTAACTTTATTTGTTATAGAGGGACAGTGTACAGTAATTGACATTTTACAAAGAAAATGTAAATGCACCCAATTATAGCCAAAAGGCTAGTTTCCATTGGTAGTCCCCCTGCCAGAAGGAGAATGGCATAACATATTACATACATATTCCATTACGCCATATACCGTCATTTCCCATTATGCACAGGAAATGACTGTATTACATTCAGAGGTGTAAAAGTCCCACTTCACACATTGTCATGTGGTGTATTGGGCCCCACGGGTCACTTCAGGGCAGCTCTGCCCGGAGGGCGCTAGGGTGGCAGCTTGACGGTAAAGTTGGGGCCCAAAAGACCATCAAGCACACACATCCATTACTTTCCAGTTTCCGGGGTTTTTTTTAGTGTGTGTGTGTGTTTCTCGGTATAATTATTGGTTAGATAATAAGCATTAACAGGAGGTGACTATTTCATTCAGTTCAGTTTGGTTTGATTTTTATGGTGCCATAGCATAAGAAAATGTCTCAAGGTACAGAGGTACCAGAGCCCAGCTTTAAACTTCTTAATCTTCCTTATGCAAACACCAAGGCAACAGGCAAGAAAACTTGGGACTTTGAATATTGAGATGGTTCTCATCATTGTCAGAATTGTTGCGTTGTGGTAAATCGAGGACCATTTTTTAATTCACATTATAAACCATTCAGACAATATTCAGACTGAAAGCACATCTTGTTGTCTAGACCTAGACACAGCTGAAAGGGGAGCCAAATGAGCTCCTCCAGAAAGGTCTCATTAATTCACTCCAGCGTCGACTTCCCCCCGCTCCCCCGGTCTCATTGATCAGCGCGCGTTTTCCTCCGAGTCTGCCCTCTGACGGCTGTGACGTAGCACTGCCGGTGATTCATGGGCAGTTTAGGGCTGATATTAGTATTAGTGTAAGTATCGATTAGCTGACCAGGCTGAGATGGAGAACCCCCGGTTGAGATGGTGTTGGTGGTGGTGGTGGTGTTGAAGACTGGTGCTGATTGTTTCCCCATCTCTCTCATCAGAGACCTGCAGCTGGAGGAGTACATTGATCTGTACTGGCGCGATTACCCCTCGTTCATCAAAACGTTCCATGAGTCCTGCGTGATCGACCAGGGTAAGTGGCAAATCAATGCAGCCGCCCGTCACAGGGCCCCTCGTTAGAATGGCCAGAGCTCCCGCGTTTTTTTTTTTTTTTTTAATCTTACAGTCTCATTCTCTCTTCATTCAGCTTCTTTTGATTTGTAATTCTTCTTTCCTCTCTTTCTTTGTTTTCCTCTTCTTCCTCTATTGGTATGGCTAATAGATTCATCTTTTTTTCACTTTTTGTTTTTGGACAAATTAATTCTTGTGTTCTCTTCTCATCTGTCTCCATTAACTATCACTCACTCCCCTAAAGTCCCTCTGGATCTATCGAGAATTAGGAAGGACAAGATGGAGATGGTTGAAGCTGTATCAATATTTAGATTCATGGTGTGTGATGATGATGATGATGATGATGATGATGATCGGAAGACTGGCATAGGTGTGGTACGCTGCTCACGTATGTGGCGCGATGAGACAAGAAAAAGAAAAAAATAGAACTGCGTTGTTTTTAGCGGAGCAAATGTCTGACGCGATCAGAAAACTCTTCTAAAATCCTGCGCGTCAAGCCCATAACGCGTGTGGGCGTCACCCTTTATGGCTTAAATTGCCCCTAATGCCCCTCTTAATTGCCCCCCCCCCAGCCCAGCTGGAGCAGATGACACGGCCCTCGTTCCTGACGCCGGAGCCCCCCTGTGTGTTCAGCTGGCTGCGCCACTGCCTGAGGGGGGAGGAGGTGGCGCCCTTCCCCTACCTGCCCGGCATCTGCGAGAGGACCAAGCTGCTGGTGCTGGTACGTATCGGAGATTTATTTATTTATTTATTTATTTATCTATTTATCAGCATTGAAAAGTGATGTTATGATGACGAATGAGGCCTGCTCTATCATCATGCATGTGTAAACAATAGGTGCTTCTCAACATGCCTCCTCGATCCTCGAGGGGCGTTCCCACTGATCTATAACTAATACTGGATAGGCTATCCCATTGTTGCCACCCCATCATTCTTCTTGTAGATCAGTGAGGATCGAGGCCCGAGGAGGGAGGGAGGACGTAGAAAAGCCCACATGAGAGGCACCCATAGCTTCCTTTGAGCTTCTGTTCATCAGAAATGCCCCCCAGAGAACAGCTCTTTGTCCGCACCAACAGGACGACTTTGATGCGTTCAGTCAAGTGCGCTCGGTCAAGACCTCTCCTGTCAAGGACACATTTTCACATTCTCCGTCATGGCATCGCACATGGTCCCAGGCATAGGGTGGGCACAGCCATGGGCACAGGCATAGGGAGGGCATACAGACATACACTTTTCATACACTGTATACATTGACACAGACATTATTGTGGGTTGATATGCATTGTTGCATATATGCATACATTTATCTGTGGGGTTTTGTCTTGGGGCAGGTTACTCTGTAACACATGCTTCCCCCCGGTCCCTTTCTTCTCCAGTGCCTCTATCTCAGGAGCCACACACAACGTCACTTACAGCATCCTTCATTAACGGAATGAGGTGCAAAAAATGGACACAGTGGGTGCCTCTCATTTGTCTTTTTATATATCCTCCCTTCCTTCCTCGATCCTTGTTTCCACTGATCTAGATAGAGAATGATGGGGCGGCAACAATGGGATAGTCTATCCAGTGCTAGTTATAGATCAGTGGGAACGAGCCGAGGGGACCGAGCATCGAGCATCGAGCATCGAGGATCGAGGACAGAGGTGGAGAATGGGCCACAGTGTCCCTAGGAGAAGGAGCACAGAAGGAATGTGTTGAGTTTAGGCAGAAGGAATGTGTTGAGTTTAGGCAGAAGGAATGTGTTGAGTTTAGGCAGAAGGAATGTGTTGTTTAGGCAGAAGGAATGTGTTGAGTTTAGGCAGAAGGAATGTGTTGTTTAGGCAGAAGGAATGTGTTGAGTTTAGGCAGAAGGAATGTGTTGAGTTTAGGCAGAAGGAATGTGTTGAGTTTAGGCAGAAGGAATGTGTTGAGTTTAGGCAGAAGGAATGTATTGAGTTTAGGCAGAAGGAATGTGTTGTTTAGGCAGAAGGAATGTGTTGAGTTTAGGCAGAAGGAATGTGTTGTTTAGGCAGAAGGAATGTGTTGAGTTTAGGCAGAAGGAATGTGTTGAGTTTAGGCAGAAGGAATGTATTGAGTTTAGGCAGAAGGAATGTGTTGAGTTTAGGCAGCACTGATGCCCATGCCCAGCAGGGGGCGGTATTCCTAAGCGTCTTGTAGGGCTCAGTAATGAAGACGTCCAGGTGCAGAGCTACCGTGCAGTATGTGACGTGACCACTCCAAAGTGCTACCTTGCCTCTCGGCGAGCTCCTGCAGGGGTGACGCGAGGTCACGACGGAATCCTTTAATAACACGGGTGCAGATGTGGGTCACAGGGTGCGGAGGCTCTCGCATGCTCAGTGGAAATGTCAGCTAGTTAGTCGGCATTTTGCTCCCAGCTAATCACACTGACATTTTTCCATCTGTTTACTCGGCCTGTTCTCAGTTCCTCCAATGGCATCTGTGTCCCTCTTCTTCCTGTGTGTGTGTGTGTGTGTGTGTGTGTGTGTTGGATAAGAGCTGCCTAACCTTAATTAAGCATTGGAGGTCTGAATCATGAGTGATGGTGGGAGGTTGATGGAGGAGTGACGCTGAGTGGGGTGTGTGTGTGTGTGTGTGTTTGACAGAAGAGGGGGAAGGGGATGGTCTGTCTGTGTCCTACCATCGTGCCGAGCACAGTGACGCACAATGGACAGAGAGACACTAACGACATGTCATGCAATTATAGCCTGTATTTACCCTAGTCCTCCTCTCAGTCACACACACACACACACACACACACACACACACACACACACACTACATCCCCTTCCCTACTGTCCACCTGATTACCGGACAGAACATTACTGGCGCTGCTTAACTTGTTTAAACCTCCATCAGCCCCTCTCTCACACGCAATTTCCTGTGTCAGCCGGAACAGAATTGTTTCTCTCTCCTTCAGATTCCTGCTTCAGTCCTGACGGACTGCAAAATGGGGCAAAGTGTTTAGCCTGTCATGCTGAAGATATTCTAAGCGCGCTAAGATTGGGCCGTAGTTGGGCCGTAGTTGGGCCGTGGTCGGGCCGTGGTCGGGCCGTGGTCGGCCCCGCACTGGAATGTAATGAATGAGGATGATCCTGGAAGTCTGAATGGTGTTCGCGTTATTATTCTCTAAAGCAGACGTGTTTAGTCATCGCCACTAAAACCACAACGGTGCTGTCCCACTGCAGATACTCACTCGGCTTCTCTCATCCCCTCCACCCCTACTCGTTTTCTCTCTCTCGTTCTCTCTCTTCTTTTTGTCTTTCATTACCGACGTTCCCACCCAATATCTCTTTCTTTCTGTCTTTTGTTCTTTCTTTTGTTCTTTCATTCGGCCGTTAATTCGTTTTTCTGTCTCGTTCTCTTTCTCCCACTCCTCGTCTCCGTTATGTTATTTGACCCATTCAATCCACCAACCCTCCACTCATATCTCTTTCTCTCTCTCCCCCTCTGTCTCTCTCTCTCTCTCTCCCTCTGCCTCTCTCTCTCTCTCTCTCTCTCTCTCTCTCTCTCTCTCTCTCTGTCTCTCTCTCTCTCTCTCTAGAGCTACGCGCTGTACGTGGCTGGAGACGAGAATGCGGTGTCGGACAACGTCTCTAAATACCTGGCCAAGATCTCTGCGGGTGAGCTGAGCGGAGCTGAGTTTTCACTGGCCCGGTCCCTGCGGTGTCTGTCTGAGATTGACATGCTGTGCTCCTCTGACAGCAACACACTCCTATGAGCAGGGGGGTGGGGGGGTGGGGGGGGGGGGGGGGGGGGTGGTGGGCAGGTGTGGGTGGGGGGGGGGACGGGGGGGGGCATGATAAACATTGTAAATGGAAATAGTAATTGGATGAATAAACAGTGCTAAAGGCATGTAATGTGATTTTGCATGGCACAAATGAAGACTTTCCATGGTCCCCCGAGGCTGAGGAGGAGACAGAATTGAGTTTATTCTACATGTAATATAATGTTAACACTTAATGTGATTAACGTGATTGAGTTGGTTTAGCCATGACGCATTATTGGTCAAAGTTTTATTTTGCCACAAATTACCTGTAAGCACACTTGATTGTCTTGATTGCGTGACCTTTGTTTATGTTTACGCTGTACTTGTCTCCATAACAGGGCAGAAGAAGAACATCTGCGATCAAATTCCTGAAATCAGGAGGTACGTCCCCAATAGCGGAGCGAGTGGGGGGGCAGGGGGGGCGGTCGCTCCGGGCCCACGGGTGCAGGCAGGGGGCCCACCTTTGGCCAAATCTATCTTGCTGAATTGTTGTATTTAACGATGCTTATATGTACTGATTGCTAGATGCTACTAAAGATGCCGCTGGTCCGTAGAGTGCCCTCACAATGGGAGCCCGTCTGTCATGCCCTTAAACACTGCATAGCCCGCAACAGGCATTTCCCCTCTCACGCTACACTGGCGTGTTTTAAAAGCGAAACTGATGCACGACCTGTCTGGGTTTTCTGAGGTAGCCTAGGCTACAGGTTGCATTTACCGTATTACAGAAAATCAAGTGAGTTAGCAAGATCTATATACCTATTTAGAGTCTGGAGCATACGCGTGGCAACAGCTGTCAGTTCGCATCGTAGTAGGCTGCGCCGATGAACATAAACGGTTAAAAAAAAAAGTTCTGATAGCCTGGAAAGCCTCTCTATATCCGCACACGGAACATGTCAATGTCAATGTTGTTGTAAACACACGAAATAGGTAGGCTACAACTTCAATAGAGACAAGAAGATAGGCTAGGTTGGCAGGAGATTGCCTAGGCCTACCTGTAACTCCTCAAATTATGCCCATTTTATTTAGGCTAATTAGGCTCTGCATGCGTGCGTTTAATTGTGAGACATGCGTTTCATTTGGAACGGAGCGGCATGCCATCAAAAGCAGAACATTTTTGGTTTGTTTTGGGGTCTAATTTACTCTTACACTGTTTGATTATATTGCTTAATGTTTGGACTGATGGCCAATGCAATAAGGGGGTATTTGATGGTTCACTAATTATGTTTCATGTAGTTGAAACACTGTCGGGATTTCCACCGCTGTTTACGCACAAGGCAGTCAATTCATTCAACGTGCGCTATGTTGGTTAAATTATTGCGCAGCCAATAAATACAAATCCCGGCCATAACTTGAGATACCGTACGGTATGGCTACCTCTGTCACCAACACTTAGTGTCAGTGGAGTTCCTGCCTCGGTGTATTGCCTAATCTTGTAAAAACAACAACAACAAAAAAACAATAAGCCTAAACGGGCAAGCGTAGTGAAATTCAACTGTGAGAGTTTTGACCGGTAGTTTAGCCTACACAAACAATCTTGAATCGACATGAAAGAAAACAACATGCCCCAGCCAATAAGCACAACATGGAATGGCTTAAATAAAAACATGATGTTGGGATAAACACCGAGTAGCTGGCAGGCGTACCTGCAGGTGTACGGCCGTACGCATTGCGCATTGCTCAACAACGAAAGAAAATGTCCCATGTGCGTGTGTGTGTATTCATAAAAAAAATGGCCTACCATAACTTCTCAATGCAGCACAGTATCCCATTAACTGCATGACATAGGCTACAATTTTCTGCAAAGTTAGTGAACACGTTAGGCTATCAAAGTCAGAAGTAGCCTAGGTCTATATGCACATAATTTGTTTGAGCAGCAGAGACAATAGGTTACGCACGCACGCAGGCTCGCAAGACTAGGCCTATTTTTGTTGCTTTTTACGCGGCGATAGGCCTATTTGCTGTTTTATCGCCATAAACTGTTAAGCTAATTTACTAACTTAAGACTCATCATGGATGTAAACAACGAAAACAGAAAGGATGGAGGCAGCAAATCTAGAGGCGTTATTTCAGATGGGCAAGAACAAGGTAGGGAATGGGTGTGCTTGTCAGAACGTTCATTACCTGTTTAAAGCTACGTTAGTATAGTAGTACTCTAAGGCTACTTTTTAACGGACCATGCACGAACCTAACCGTGGAAAGGACAAATATTGTCAGCGCTTTGAAAGTCTTGTTGCGCGCGCGCGCGCACGCACGCACGCACGCACGCACGCACGCACGCAGGGGGAGGGGCCCACTATAGGTCTTCGCCCCGTCTAGAGTGAACCATTAGCTCCGCCCCTGTACGTCCCCCCCCCCCCCCAGTATCTGTAAGGAACGGTGACTATACTTAGGGTACAATAATTACTCATTGAAGGCCTGGTGTCTTATTCATACCTTGGATAGCATCTAGTTCAAATACGTGAAAGATGTTTGTTGTTGTTGGGTTGTAATATTATTAATATTTTAATTATTATCTTTCTGAATGAGATGTGAGGTGTGAATTCACTCGTATTGTCACTTGCTGGCATGCAGAGGATTTGTGCCGTTAAGAAAGTAAATAAACAAAATAAATGAAATGAGGAAATCATCTTATCGCAGAGTAATTGATTTCCTCCCCTGAGACCCGAGACTTGGCAGAAGATGCAGTCTGTTATCAGCCCCCATCAGCCCCACATGCTCTTTTGTGGCTCTAGTCTTAACCACACGCTGGAATCAGATGGCATTTGTCACCCGCCTCCCCCCAAATAACTTCTGAGTAAAAAAAAGTGACTCATCATGTTTGTGTGTGTGTCTCTCTCTCTCTCTCTGTGTGTGTGTGTGTGTGTTTGCGCGTGTGAATGTTTGGCAGGCAGAGCAGCGTGAAGTTTGAGGCCCCGCAGGGGAACCTGGCTGAGAGGCTGATGGAGTGGCTGACCTCTGCAGGTGACTCTCCTCTCCTCTCCGCCCGTCTGACGCACACACCTGTTGCATCCCAACGCACCCCCCACCCATGACTTTCAATTAGAACAATAATGTACTTCTGAAGTGGAGCTGATTCATTTGCGTAGTTTGAAGCCTGTTGTCTTCAAACCTCTCCAATGTCAGGGTAGCTTACACTGATCTCTTTGGCTCTTAAGTTTAAGTGGAAGGTTAACTACCTTGAGGAGATTCGCTAATAACTATATACATTTGTAAAAATGTCATTCCTTTTCACACAGCTTGAAAAACATATCAAAGTCCCTAACTGTGCGTCATATCAAATAGTTGAATTACTCTATTTAGTTAATTAATAATTTAGTTAATTGCTTGTGTAGATAGATAGATAGATACTTTATTGATCCTCAAAGGGGAAAATAATTTCCCAAGGTTAGCTTAAGACACCACACACAGCATAAGCAGGATGATAAAATAACAAATCCACATGACTGAAAAGAACAGTAAAATCTACTAAAGACACTAAAACAAGAATCCACGTGAATGCTCTGTGTCCATTTTAAAGGGTTCACTCTGAAGGACCTCGAGTCGGTACCGTTCGGGGCGGCCCTGCCAATCAGAGATGCCATCTACCAGTGCCGAGAGCACCCGTGCTCTGATTGGTCCGAAGAGGTTTGTGCTCTTATTGGCCGACAGGACCTGACCAAACAGGCACACAAAGTGACCCCTAGCAAGGCCAAAACGGTAAGTGTGTTAAAGCAACGCTAAAGCACTTTTCCTCTATTGCATATACAGTTGGTATAGTCGTTTTTTTTTTAATCTTGAATGTCAATTTGTATTTATAGCAATCATACATGACTACTTGTATTCCACTGTGTCTGTGTTTGTGTATCTGGATCTTTGTGTGTGTGTGGGCGTGTGTGTGTGTATCTGTGTGTGTGTGTGTGTGTGTGTGTGTGTGTGTGTGTGTGTAAATGTGTCTCTGTATCTGTATCTGTGTGTGCGTGTGTATCTGTGTGTCTGTATCTGTATGTATGTGTGTGTGTGTGTGTGTGTGTGTGCGTGTGTGTGTGTGTGTGTGTGTGTGTGTGCGTGAGCAGTCGGTAGGCCTGGGGGGCGAGATGCTGGACGTGCCGGTGCCGAGCGAGGCGGACGACGAGGAGGACGGCATGGCGGACCTGGACCCCGCGGTGACCGCGCTGATCTGGAGCCAGGACCTGCGCGTACAGGAAGTGAGGCGTCTGCTGCAGAGCTCACGTCCTGTCCGCGTCAACGTGCCCCAGCTGCCCGAGGTCAGCGACCACGAGTACATCGAGGAGAAGGAGAACAAGTGAGTGTGTATACGCACGCACACACGCACACACGCACACACACACACACACACACACACACACATACACAGACAGTTATGCAGTCATGCACTCCTACTGTCTCTCATGTATGCACGCCAAAATCCAAAGACACATGCTTTTACACACCCACACACACACACACACAAGCAAACACACACAAACCAAACACACAATTACCCATGTATGCAGTACACACATCCACATTGACACTCACACTCACTGATTCTCACACTCTCTCACTCACACACGCACGCACACAGACAGAAGTGTATGCACAGTTAACCATGCATGCATGCATTTACCTGCTCACACACACACACACTCACACACACACACTTTCCTACAGTCACTCACGGCATATTGTTCACCGCAGATTTCAGCAGTGTATGCAGACAGAGCTGAAGCGGGGGAAAGTAAAAGTGCTGCTTGGGTTAGCCATGTCATGGACAGTCACATATCACACGCACACACACACACACACACACACACACACACACACACACACACACACACACACACACACACACACACACACACACACACACACACACACACACACACACACAGTTAGTTGCCTTGTACAGTCAGATATCATACCTGCTGCTGGAGTCTTGCACATAATATGCAGATTTACATGGTTGACACGTCGCCAGCGTTGAGCCTCCGCCCGTGTAGTGAGTCAAATCAGGCGCTGTGCACTTGACCTCACCACTTAGTCAGTACTGTGGAGCCTACATTCTGAATCTGAAGCGCTGAGAATATAAGATAAAGGGTTAATAATAGATTAATGAATGAGTGAATGTAAAGCTGTGAAATAATATTAAACTATACATTACTCGCAAAAGGTTAAGAGATATCTGGCTTTCGGGTGAAATTGAATGTTTCAGTACAGAAAGTACTGAATGTTTCAGCACGGAAAGTACTGAAACATAGATCTGTTGGACATGCACATTCAGTTTAGAGAAGGTCACATTAAGTTCACCTGTAAAGGTTATAGTGATTTTTTAGGCTCATCCTGAAATGTCACCCAAAACCCAAATGGAGTTTTTGTGAGTAGTGTGTAATGTAGGATACCCGCCTGACTAGTGACTGCTTACATTAGTGTGTATGAATGGTCCTCCTCCTATACCGCTGTACTGTATGTTGCACATGTTGGTAGTCCACTGCCAAGGTCTGCTTTGCTGTCTGCTTGTGTCCTACTGTCTAACTGGATGTTGCTTTTCCTGTTGCTGTGTTTTGCTTTATGTTGTTGTCTTATATTGTTGATGGTGGCACTGAGTTTTCCCTTTAGGGGATCATTAAAGTTAATCCTATCCTATCCTATCCTATCAATTACTACTATAGCCATATTCTCATTTTGAGCCTTCTAAATGCATTTGAACTTATAGAAACATTGCACTGCAAGTGAGCGAGTTGCCTACTGAGTGTTCTAGAATGTGCATAACCTGGGCATGAAGTGCTCATGTTCTGTCCTCTCCTCTGTCCATAACAGACTCCTGCTGCTGTGCCAACGCACCATGGCACTGCCCGTTGGCAGAGGCCTCTTCACCCTGTTCTCCTACCGGCCCGTGCCCACGGAACCCCTGCCCGTGCCCAAGCTCAACCTCACGGGTACGTTACTGTTTGTGGCGGATGCCGTCGGTCGGTCGGTCAGTGTGCAGTGCACATGTGCTTTTCTTACCCTGTAAATGCAGGTTTGCCGTTCTCCGTCTCGCATGGCATTCACGCTTGTGTTGCGCTACAAAAACTTGACTGACGCATTTTGCGACGCAAGCAGGCGCCAAACCCTCTCGCTCCAGCTGGATCTGTGTGTGTTGGTGTAGCTCGTGTGTGTACACTATGAATAAGGCCTTACTGTCTCTGGCCGATGCCGAGGTTACGCACATGCAGTTTTCTTGTGCTGTAAATGCAGGGTTGCTGCTCTCCTCGTGACCGTGTCTGGTAAACAGACCTCGCGCCAACGTTTGGTGAGGTGCAGCCGAGCTGTGATAACTTGTGCAGTTATGAGGAATCAGGCTTTCTTTGTCCCAGTTCCTGATCCATTTACGCAAGAAAATCTTTCCCAACAAAAACAAAAACATGTGCCCCTCTTGGCCCAACCTTGCGTAAGTCTCTGGTTGTGTTGCTGTTTATGTTGATGACGTGTCTATCACCCCCCCCGGGGGCGTCGTCTCAACAGCGGCACATAAAAGCACCTTTACGCCTGCTCTCCGCTCCTCCTGTGAGGGCCCAGCCTGTAATTATGGCGGCAGCCTCGTGTCTGTCCAGAGAGCACAAGCGCGTGGACTGTTTTCAGTTTACGGTTAAAGACAAAACACGGCTTTCATGCGCTCATCCCCCAGTCAGTCCTCTCTTTGATGACCACACAACAGGACATGAGAGATGAGCGGTTCCACCATTAGCAAAAAAAAAAATAGGACAAGAAAACAAGGGAACAAGCAAAACAAGGACAGTGGCACGACTTTGTTGTGCATCTACAGAGCCTGAAAGATGGATGTGCGTCATGTATTCACTTGAATATGTAGTGAGGTCTGAGAAAACGCAAAAGGGCTTAGGGCGCTCAGGAGTTTATAAAATAGTACTCAGGTGCTCTTCTGCTACGGGTGAGGTGAGAATCCAAAAGCAAAACAATGCAACAAGGCACTGCAATGTAGTGAGGTCGGTTTGGCAAAATAATGTTAAAAACAGGGTAGAGGGTAAGTGTGTGTGTGTGTGTGTGTGTGTGTGTGTGTGTGTGTGTGTGTGTGTGTGTGTGTGTGTGTGTGTGTGTGTGTGTGTGTGTGTGTGTGTGTGTGTGTGTGTGTGTGTGTGTGTGTGTGTGTGTGTGTGTGTGTGTGTGTGTGTGTGTGTCTGCTCATAGAGGCCAGTTGCCTGGCTGCTCTTGTCTGTGTTTAGTCTAATTAGCCTTCATTAGGTTACTGGAAAGGTTTGAATGGACACATTTAGTCTGATGGGAATCGGATTTATGGACTCAATCAAAATAAACATTGCACCTTGGAAATAAAACCAACTGCTCAATTCGGATTGGAATTTCAGACGGATCAAAGGTTTATTCCTTTTAGAATCTGGTTCAACATTTGTGTAATGTCTCAAGATTCCACTCAGATCCCAGAAGTTTTGCACATGCTTATAACTCACCATTGGAGTTGGATTACTCCTCTTGTAACATGAACAAAATGTTATTATATTTGCGTTATTATGACATATAAATAGTTGTTCTGGTCTTGGTCTTCAGTTGAAAAGATGCCTGTTAAAAAAACCTGCATGTAAATGTGGCTTTTGAGTTTCCATTGAAAATGTCTCTGTGTTTCGTGTCTCTCACTTGTGTCTTATGTGGCTCTCCTCCTCCTCCTCCTCCTCCACCTACTCATCCACTTCCACCTCCTCCTCCACCTCCTCCTCCACTTCCACCTCCTCCTCCTCCTCCTCCTTCACCTCCTTCTCCACTCCTCCTTCACCTCCTTCTCCACTCCACCTACTCATCCACTTCCACCTCCTCCTCCACTTCCACCTCCTCCTCCACCTCCTCCTCCTCCTCCTCCACCTACTCATCCACTTCCACCTCCTCCACCTACTCATCTACTTCCTCCTCTTCCTCCTCTTCCTCCTCCTCCACCTACTCATCTACTTCCACCTCCTCCTCCTCCTCCACCTACTCATCTACTTCCACCTCCTCCTCCACTTCCTCCTCCTCCTCCTCCTCCTCCTCCTCCTCCTCCACCTACTCATCCACTTCCACCTCCTCCTCCACTTCCTCCTCCTCCTCCTCCTCCTCCTCCTCCTCCTCTTCCTCCTCCTCCTCCACCTACTCATCCACTTCCACCTCCTCCTCCACTTCCTCCTCCTCCTCCTCCTCCTCCTCCTCCTCCTTTACCTCCTCCTCCACCTACTCATCCACTTCCACCTCCTCCTCCACTTCCTCCTCCTCCTCCTCCTCCTCCTTCACCTCCTCCTCCACCTACTCATCCACTTCCACCTCCTCCTCCTCCTCCTCCTCCTCCTCCTCCACCTACTCATCCACTTCCTCCTCCTCCTCT